>NC_142797.1:39719885-39781445 GCF_049724085.1 Artemia sp. Qi Xiang Cuo
ATGCATGTTCATTTAATTTTTTAAAATTTATATATTACTAATAAGGCTTTTAGGGAAATTTAGTGTATTTAGAAAGTTTGATGGATGAGCGTCAAATGGACAAAGTCAAGTATAATGTGAAGCCATGTCAATTACTAAATCGAGTAGATTATGTCTCACGCCCTGGATAATAACCCCATCTCCATAGTTCTCAACAATAACGCGGCCACCTTCCTATAGGTAAACTAGGGGTTATGCTATTGTTTACCCATAATTTTTGGGCCATTGATTTCAAAAATTCGTAACAAATGTAAACCAATACAACTGAGTTAATTTTTTTACAGCAGCAGCAGCAGCAGCAGCAGACTCGTGAGAAGATGATTCATTTTTGTGATCAATAGCAGCAGCAGTGGCCTTGACATGATGGGACTTATGTTTGTCCACTCGGCAAAGTGCATCTTGAATTAAAAGCAGTTTTTTATCATCCTCAATATTTTCGTTGTCAATGAATTTACTCAGATTGTCCTCAGTGTTTCATGGGTGAGAGAGCGAGTTCTATTGGACTCAATTTATAGGGTTTTGCCATCTAGAGAAAAATTTTTACAAATCCTGCAATTATCGGTAGTAAAAGTGTGAAAAAGCTACCGCCCGCCTGAAGAAGTCGTTTCTTTTTAAAATTTTTTCCTTTGTTTTTAGAGGCCAATGTACGTACATGAACGATGTTGTTTAGCTTGTTGCTTAACTACTTCTGGCAGTTGAACATTGCCCTCGGTCAAATTTAAACAAAGTTCAGATATTAGATTAATGAAATTATTGTCAATACCATGTTTGAGTATGGCTTTCCTAAGTGGAGGTTTTGAAGTGCTTAGAACTAAAAACAGATGTCTATTTTCATGTAGTTTTTTCAGTGTCATGATAGCAACTAATAGGTCTTTTTAGTGTTCACGGGGAGATATACTGTAATTTCATTGTCAAAAATATCTGTGACTACACGCAGAACCTCGGGTGTATTTTGATTAAGATCCAATAGGATATAGCCGTGGAGTTTATTAGTTGCCTGATTGTATGCTGAGAGCAGAAATTTAGGGGCGCCTGGATAGATTTGTTTATTGAGAGTTATTAGCGAGCTATAATCACGAACAACTGTGTAGATGATATAATGCGTGCAGTTCAATGCAAGTGTTTACATACATTTGCTCTGATGAAAGAGATTGTGTAGAACCAGAGTAACGGAAATCTGTTCATGATGAGAGCGAACGGTGAACAATTGCAGCATTTCCTGGGACCATTGTTCAATAGATTCAGCCAGATCGTCAATAATCAGCCAAGAGTTTTCTTTAATAATGTTGAAAACATCAAGTCCCTGTATGAATTGTATCTGCACCAATCCCGTCGTGGCAATTGCTTTTATTTTATCGTATGACTCCTGCCAAATACTGTAACAATAGTAGATTTTTTCGGCTTTTCCACAAACATTATATCACAATTTTCAATTATTTTAGTTAAGAGTGTTGTTTTGCCTGACATTGAGGGCCCACATAGAAACGATCTTAATGGTTTTTTTAATGCATACAGGTTCCCGTCAACAACTCAATTGAAAAGCTGACCATAGTCTATAGCTGTATAATTAATAAATAATTTTTCTACTACTACTACTACTACTACTACTACTACTCCATTCAAGAACAAAATCAGTAAAGAATCATATTTCTTGTATTAAAAACAACAGCACTTTACAGAAAAAACAAAGAAAAATACACTTTTTAAATTTACTTAAAAAAAATGCACTAAGCACTTAAAATAATATCACTTTTTTTAATTTGAATGCAACATGTACAAAAGCAAAAAAAAATATGCTCTAAGTAAAAAAAGATAAATTTGATAGTGGTCGGCGGTGCGCCCCCCACTGGCGGCCCCCCCGGGCCGTGAGGCCCCTCCCCTAAAGGTCGCGAGGCCCCCCTCCCAAGGTTTTGGGAAAATTTATTGGACTTTATTCAAAGCGAGACTTTCCCTATGGATAACACATTCGGCCCGGTAAGAAGACCAAGGGGGAGGGTAGTCCTACCGTCTTGACAAAGATAGACCTTGTCAGAAATGGTACTCATGGCAATTTTTTCTACATTTATAGTAAAGTTCCTGTAGTTGAGGGAACGAATTGCCAGCAATTTGGCTCGTGGAAAAGTATTTTGAACAATACAATTCCTATAGATGTCCATGTTGAAATTCTTATACACATAGCGCGTGGGTACTCCTTTGAAACGTTTCTTGATTTCCTGGTCGTGTGTCTGTATAAAGTAAACCTTCGGACTTACAAACATACCACGGGAAATCATTTCGCTTCCCGTTTCTGATTCAAAAAATAAAAGCTGATTTGGTGCCCGACGTTTCACTATCTCTGGGTAAAGACCATTCCAATTGGTGTAGTCCATCCGTGAGCTGATAATTTCACCATGCGCCAAATCATCAATTAGATTTGGGGTTTTTACTTTTAACAGTAGAGAATCTGTGTCCCCGTAGCAGACCTCTACTTGCCCCTAAAACACCAAACTCTTAACTATAAGTAAACTAAACTAGAACTCTAACTGAAACTCAAAGGTAAACATCAAACTCTTAACTAAAATTAAACTAAACTAGAAGTCTAACAAAAACTCTAAGCTAAGACTCTAAGGTGAAACTCTAAATTCTTAACTATTACTAAACTAAACTAGAACTCTAACAAAAACTCTAAGCTAAGACTCAGCTAAAACTCGAAACTCTTAACTAAAACTTAACCAAACTATAACTTTAATTAAAACTATAAGCTATGACTCTAAGCTAAAAATCTAAATTCTTAACTGTAACTAAACTAAACTTTAACTCTAACTAAAACTCTAAGCTAAGACTATATGGTAAAACTATAAACTCTTAACTAAAACTAAATTAAACTAGAACTCTAAATAAAACTAAGCAAAGACTCTAAGCTAAAAACTCTAAACTCTTAAATAAAACTAAACTAAACTATAACTCTAATTAAAAATCTAAGTCTAAGCTAAAACTATAAACTAAAAATAAACTAAACTAGAACTTCAACAAAAACTCTAAACTAAGAATCTAAGATAAAAACACTAAAATCTTAACTAAAACTAAACTAAACTAGAACTCTAACAAAAACTCTAAGCTGAGACTCTAAGCTAAAACTCTAAACTCTTAAGTAAAACTAAACTAAACTAAAACTCTAAGCTAAGTCTCTAAGGTAAAACTCTAAACTCTTAACTAAAACTAAACTAAATTAAAACTCTAACAAAAACTCTAAGCTAAGACTCTAAGCTAAAACTCCAAACTCTTAACTAAAACTAAACTAAACTAAAACTCTAACAAAAACTCTAAGCTAAAACTCTAATCTAAAACTATAAACTCTTAACTAAAACTAAACTAAACTAAAACTCTAATTGAAACTATAAGTCCAAGCTAAAACTCTAAACTAAACTAGAACTTCAACAAAAAACTCGAAACTAAGACTCTAATCTAAAAACACTTAACTCTTAACTAAAACTAAACTAAACTAGAACTCTAACAAAAACTCTAAGATAAGACTCCAAACTAAAACTTTAAACTCTTAACTAAAACTAAACTAAACTAAAACTCTAAGCTAAGTCTCTAAGGTAAAACATAAAACTCTTAACTATAACTAAACTAAACTTGAACTCTAACAAAAACTCTAAGCTAAGACTCTAAGCTAAAACTCTAAACTCTTAACTATTACTAAACTAAATTACAGCTCTAACACAAACTATAAGCTAAGACTCTAAGCTAAAACTCTAAACTCTTAACTAGAAGTAAACTAAAGTAAAACTCTAACAGAAACTCTAAGCTAAGACTCTAAGCTAAAAACTCGAGACTCTTAAATATAACTAAACTAAACTAGAACTCTAACAGAAACTGTAAGCTATGACTCTAAGGTAAAAATCTAAACACTTAACTATAACTTTACTAAACTATAACTTTAACTAAAACTCTCAGCTATGACTCGAAGCTAAAACTCTAAATTCTTAACTATAACTAAACTAAACTAGAACTCTAACTAAAACTCTAAGCTAATACTCTAAGCTAAAACTCTAAACTATTAACTAAAACTAAACTAAACTAGAACTTCAACAAAAACTCTAAGGTAAGACTCTAGGCTAAAACTCTAAACTCTCAACTAAAACTAAACTAAACTACAAATTTAAGTAAAACTCTAAGCTAGGACTCTAAGCTAGAATTCTAAATTCTTTACTGTAACTGAACTAAACTTCAACTCTAACAAAAACTCTAAGCTAAGACTCTATGGTAAAACTCTAAACTCTTAACTAAAACCAAACGAAACTAGAAGTCTAACTAAAACTCTAAGCTAAGACTCTAAGCTAAAAACTCTAAACTCTTAACTAAAACTTAAATAAACTATAACTCTAACAAAAACTCTAAGCTAAGAGTCTAAGCTACAAAACTCTAAACTCTTAACTAAAACTAAACTGAAATAAAACTCTAAGTTAATTCCCTAAGGTAAAACTCCAAACTCTTAACTATATCTAAACTAAACTATAACTCTAACAAAAACTCTAAGCTAAGACTCTATGCTAAAACTCTAAACTCTTAAATATAACTAAACTAAACTTCAACTTTAACAAAAACTCTAAGCTAAGACTCTATGCTAAAACTCTAAACTCTTAACTAAAACTAAACTAAACTAGAACTTCAACAAAAACTCTAAGCTAAGACTCTAAGCTAAAAACTATAAACTATTAACTAAAAATAAACTAAACTAGAACTCTAACAAAAACTCTAAGCTAAGATTCTAAGCTAACAACTATAAACTCTTACCTATAACTAAAATAAACTACAAATAAAACAAAAACTCTAAGCTAAGACTCTAAGTTAAAACTCCAAACTCTTAACTATATCTAAACTAAACTATAACTCTAACAAAAACTCTAAGCTAAGACTCTATGCTGAAACTCTAAACTCTTAAATATAACTAAACTAAACTTCAACTTTAACAAAAACTCTAATCTAATAATCTAAGCTAAAACTCTAAGCTATTAACTAAAACGAAAATGAAATAGAACTTCAACAAAAAACTCTAAGCTAAGACTTTAAGCTAAAACTATAAACTCTTAAATAAAAATAAACTAAGCTAGAGCTCTAACAAAAGCTCTAAGCTATGATTCTAAGCAAAAATTCTAAACTCTTAACTATAACTAAAATAAACTACAACTCTAACAAAAACTCTAAGCTATGACTCAAAGGTAAAACACCAAACTCTTAACTATATCTAAACTAAACTATAACTCTAACAAAAACTCTAAGCTAAGACTCTATGCTGAAACTCTAAACTCTTAACTATAACTAAACTAAAGTTCAATTTTAACAAAAACTCTAAGCTATGACTCTAAGCTAAAACTCTAAACTCTTAACTAAAACTAAACTAAACTAGAACTTCAACAAAAACTCTAAGCTAAGACTCTAAGCTAAAAACTCTAAACTCTTAACTAAAACTAAAATAAACTAGAACTCTAACAAAAACTCTAAGCTAAGACTCTAAGCTAAAATTCTAAACTCTTTACTAAAACTAAACTAAACAAGAACTCTAACTTTAACTCTAAGCTAAGACTCTGAGCTAAAAAACACCAAACTCTTAACTAAAACTAAACGAAACTAAAACTCTAATCTAATTTTCTAGGTTAAAATTCCAAACTCTTAACTAAAACTAGACTCAATTAGAACTTTAACAAAAAAACTCTAAGCTAAGACTCTAAGCTAAAACTCTAGAGTTTTAACTAATACTAAACTAAACTTCAACTCTATCAAAAACTTTAAGCTAAGACTCTAAGCTAAAACTCGAAACTATTAACTAAAACCCTTTTTGATTTTTTTGACTTTCACCCTTTTTGATTTTATTTTTCATTTTGTTACTTTCTCTCTTCTGTGAGTTTCGTTTATTAACTAAAACTAAACTAAACTAGAACTTCAACAAAAACTCTAAGCTAAGACTCTAAGCTAAAAACTCTAAACTCTTAGCCGAAACTAAAATAAACTAGAACTCTAACAAAAACTCTAAGCTAAGACTCTAAGCTAAAATTCTAAACTTTTAACTAAAACCAAACTAAACTAGAACTCTAACTAAAACTCTAAGCTAAGACTCTAAGGTAAAACACGAAACTATTAACTAAAACTAAACTAAACTAGAACTCTAACTGAAACTCAAAGATAAAACATCAAAATCTTAACTAAAATTAAACTAAACTAGAACTCTAACACAAAAACTCTAAGCTAAGACTCTAAGCTAAAACTCGAAACTCTTAACTAAAACTTAACCAAACTAAAACTTTAAGTAAAACTCTAAGCTATGACTCTAAGCTAAAACTCTAAATTCTTAACTGTAACTAAACTAAACTAAACTTCAACTCTAACTAAAACTCTAAGCTAAGACTCTATGGTAAAACTTTAAACTCTTAACTAAAACTAAACTAAACTAGAACTCTAACAAAAACTCTAAGCTAAGACTCTAAGCTAAAACTCGAAACTCTTAAATAAAAATTAACCAAACTATAACTTTAAGTAAAATTATAAGCTATGACTCTAAGATAAAACTCTAAATTCTTAACTGTAACTAAACTAAAATAAACTAGAACTCTAAATAAAACTCTAAGCTAAGACTCTAAGCTAAAAACTCTAAACTCTTAACTAAAACTAAACTAAACTAGAACTCTAACAAAAACTCAAGGCTAAGACTCTAAGCTAAAAAACTCTAAACTTCTAACTAAAACTAAACCAAACTAAAACTCTAAGCTAAGTCTCTAAGGTAAAACTTCAAACTCTTACCTATAACTAAACTAAACTAGAACTATAACAAAAACTCTAAGCTAAGAAATTAAGCTAAAACTCTAAACTCTTAACTAAAACTAAACTAAACTAGAACTTCAACAAAAACTCTAAGCTAAGACTCTAAGCTTAGAGCGAAAACGACCAGAAATTACTATTAAAGAATAAATGAAACCCAAAACGAAAAGAAATTAAATAAACAATCATAGGAAAAAATATACAACAAGTAATAATATAAATGAATAAAAAGATCTTAGAGCGAGCAATGCTTCGATTGAATATTAAAATCAAGCTTAAAACGAAAAAAAATATTTTGCTATTGAAGTATAAATGAAACTTAAAACGAACAAAAATTAAATAAACAATCAATGCAAACAAATATACAATAGATATTAATGTAAATGAATAAGTAAATCTTAAAACGAGTGAAACTTAAATTGAATATGCAAATTAAGCTTGAAACGAACAAAATCACTACAAACAAGAGTTTGGGTATCGCCTCCTTCTCTCTCTGTAAAAGTCTAAAACCTACTGCGTCACTGGCGCTTTACTGAAAAGCGATTTTATTACAAATATTTTCTTTTGTTCTTAAAATTGAAAATTAACATTAAAATTATAGTAAAATTTTGAACTGATGAGTTTTCAGTAATTTATATCATTATACATCAAATATTCAGTTTAATTTATTATTTCTTTCTAAAGTTGTTCAAGACGAATATAGTAGAAATGACCCTATTGATCCCACGGGGGCACCATATATGGGCATAGAGGCCCTAGAGAGAACACCTGTGCTGTCAGTCCGACGGGGCACCATATATGGGCATGGAATCCCCAGGGAGAACACGTTTCCGAGAAATTGGTGTTCGTCCAGGAGAATTGTTTCCGGGCGAAGTTTATTAATGTCTGACGGATGATGTCAAGGTTGATTGATTTGTTGGTATTCATCCAGAAGAATTGTTTCCGGGCGAAGTTTATTAATGTCTGACGGATGATGTCAAGGTTGATTGATTTGTTGGTGTTCATCCAGGAGAATTGATTCCGGGTGAATGTTTTGATCTTAGAGATGAAGAGATTAACGTGGGAAAGGGTTTCCTAGGAATTTCAAATGTGACAGCGCAGGGGATGTCAAAACAAAAGGAACACGCTGAAATTACGTTTAGAGATTATTTGGGCGAAACCGTTTTAGGTATTTTAGGGATTATTTGGGCGAAACCGTTTTAGGCATTTTAGGGAATTATTTGGGCGAAACATTTTGAGGCATTTTAGAAGGTAATTTTAGAAAACCAAAGCGGAACTTTTAAAATCACAACAACTGAAGGTCAGTAAATAATTCCTGGGCTCCCAAAGGACCACCCGGCCCCCCCAAAGGCCCCCAAAGCGCCCCCTCCCCATTTTTTAATACTTTTTTTTAGTTTTTTACGGACTAAATTTTTAGACTTAGAAATTATCCAACATTTATCCAGTTTTTTCTTTAACCCATTGGCGTAGAGTTTTAGCTTAGAGTCTTAGCTTAGAGTTTTTGTTAGAGTTCTAGTTTAGTTTAGTTTTAGTTAAGAGTTTAGAGTTTTAGCCTAGAGTCTTAGCTTAGAGTTTTAGTTAGAGTTGAAGTTTAGTTTAGTAATAGTTAAGAGTTTAGAGTTTTAAGTTAGAGTCTTGGCTTAGAGTTTTTGTTAGAGTTCTAGTTTCGTTTGGTTTTAGTTAAGAGATTAGAGTTTTAACTCACAGTCTTAGCTTAGAGTTTTAGTTTAGTTTAGTTTTAGTCAAGAGTTTAGAGTTTTAGCCTAGAGTCTTAGCTTAGAGTTTTAGTTAGAGCTGAAGTTTTGTTTAGCTATAGTTAAGACTTTCGAGTTTTAACTTAGAGTCTTAGCTTAGAGTTTTTGTTGGAGTTCTAGTTTTGTTTAGTTAATAGTTTATAGTTTTAAATTAAAGTTTTATCTTATAGTTTTAGTTATAGTTGAAGTTTAGTTTAGTTATAGTTAAGAATTTAGAGTTTTAGCTTAGAGTCATAGCTTAGAGTTTTAGCTAAAGTTATAGTTTAGTTAAGTTTTAGTTAAGAGTTTAGTGTTTTACCTTACAGTCTTAGCTTAGAGATTTTGTTTGAGTTTTAGTTTAGTTTAGTATAGTTTTATTTAAGAGTTTGTTGTTTTACCTTTGAGTCTTAGCTTATAGTTTTTGTTAGAGTTCTAGTTTAGTTTAATTTTAGTTAAGAGTTAATAGTTTTATCATATAGTCTTGATTAGAGTTTTTGTTAGAGTTGAAGTTTAGTTTAGTTACAGTTAATAATTTAGAGTTTTAGCTTAGAGTCATATCTAAGAGTTTTATTTAAAGTTGTAGTTTGGCTAAGTTTTAGTTAAGAGTTTCGAATTTTAGAATAGAGTCTTAGCTTAGAGTTTTTGTTAGAGTTCTAGTTTAGTTTAGTTTTAGTTAAGAGTTTAGAGTTTTTTTTTATATTCTTAGCTTAGAGTTTTTGTTAGAGTTCTAGTTTAGTTTAGTTTTATTTAATAGTTTAGATTTTTACCATATCGTATTATATTAGAGTTTTAGTTAGAGTTGAAGTTTAGTTTAGTTACAATTAAGAATTTAGAGTTTTAGCTTAGAGTCACAGCTAAGAGTTTTACTTAAAGTTGTAGTTTGTCTAAGTTTTAGTTAAGAGTTTCGAATTTTAGCATAGAGTCTAAGCTTAGAGTTTTTGTTAGAGTTCTAGTTTAGTTTAGTTTTAGTTAAGAGTTTAGAGTTTTTTTTAGGGTCTTAGCTTAGAGTTTTTGTTAGAGTTCTAGTTTAGTTTCAATTAAGAGTTTGTAGTTTTTAGCTTAGAGTCTTAACTTAGAGTTTTATTTAGAGTTCTAGTTTATTTTATTTTTAGTTAAGATTTTAGTTTTACCATAGAGTCTTAGCGTAGAGTTTTAGTTAGAGTTGTAGTTTATTTTATTTACATTTAAGACTTAATAGTTTTATATTATAGTCATAGATAAAAGTTTTACTTAGAGTTCTAGTTTAGTTTAGTTTTAGTTAAGAGTTTCGAGTTTTAGCATAGAGTCTTAGCTTAGAGTTTTTGTTAGAGTTCTAGTTTAGTTTAGTTTTAGTTATGAGTTTAGAGTTTTTTTTTAGATTATTAGCTTAGAGTTTTTGTTAGAGTTATAGTTTAGTTTAGTTTTAGTTAATAGTTTATATTTTTAAAATATAGTATTATATTAGAGTTTTAGTTAGAGTTGAAGTTTAGTTTATTTACAGTTAAGAATTTAGAGTTTTAGCTTATAGTCATATCTTAGAGTTTTACTTATAGTTGTAGTTTGTCTAAGTTTTAGTTAAGAGTTTCGAATTTTAGCATAGAGTCTTAGCTTAGAGTTTTTGTTAGAGTTCTAGTTTAGTTTAGTTTTAGTTAAGAGTTTAGAATTTTTTTTTATAGTCTTAGCTTAGAGTTTTTGTTAGAGTTCTAGTTTAGTTTAGTTTAAATTAAGAGTTTATAGTTTTTAGCTTAGATTCTTAGCATAGAGTTTTAGTTAGAGTTCTAGTTTAGTTTAGATTTAGTTAAGAGTTTAGAGTTTTACCATAGAGTCTTAGCTTAGAGTTTTAGTTAGAGTTGAAGTTTAGTTTAGTTTATATTTTATTTTAGTTTAGATTTATATTTTAGTTTAGTTTAAATTAAGAGTTTATAGTTTTTAGCTTAGAGTCTTAGAATAGAGTTTTAGTTAGAGTTATAGTTTAGTTTAGATTTAGTTAAGAGTTTAGTTTTACCATAGAGTCTTAGCTTAGAGTTTTAGTTAGAGTTGAAGTTTAGTTTAGTTATAGTTAAGAATTTAGAGTTTTAGCTTAGAGTCATAGCTTAGAGTTTTACTTAAAGTTGTAGTTTGGCTAAGTTTTAGTTAAGAGTTTCGAGTTTTAGCATAGAGTCTTAGCTTAGAGTTTTTGTTAGAGTTCTAGTTTAGTTTAGTTTTAGTTAAGAGTTTAGAGGTTTTTTTTAGAGTCTTAGCTTAGAGTTTTTGTTAGAGTTCTAGTTTAGTTTAGTTTTATTTAAGAGTTTAGAGTTTTACCATAGAGTATTAGCTTAGAGTTTTAGTTAGAGTTGGAGTTTAGTTTAGTTACAATTAAGAATTTATAGTTTTAGCTTAGAGTCATAGCTTAGAGTTTTACTTAAACTTGTAGTTTGGCTAAGTTTTAGTTAAGAGTTTCGAGTTTTAGCATAGAGTCTTAGCTTAGAGTTTTTGTTAGAGTTCTAGTTTAGTTTAGTTTTAGTTAAGAGTTTAGAGTTTTTTTTTAGAGTCTTAGCTTAGAGTGTTTTTTAGAGTTCTAGTTTAGTTTAGTTTCAATTAAGAGTTTGTAGTTTTTAGCTTAGAGTCTTAACATAGAGTTTTAGTTAGAGTTCTAGTTTAGTTTAGATTTAGTTAATAGTTTAGTTTTAAAATATAGTCTTATCTTAGAGTTTTAGTTAGAGTTGAAGTTTAGTTTAGTTTAGAGTTTAGTTTAGTTTATAGTTATAGTTTAGTTTAGTTTAAATTAAGAGTTTGTAGTTTTTAGCTTATAGTATTAGCATAGAGTTTTAGTTAGAGTTATAGTTTATTTTATATTTAGTTAAGAGTTTATAGTTTTAACATAGAGTCTTAGCTTAGAGTTTTAGTTAGAGTTGAAGTTTAGTTTAGTTATAGTTAAGAATTTAGAGTTTTAGCTTAGAGTCATAGCTTAGAGTTTTACTTAAAGTTGTAGTTTAGTTAAGTTTAAGTTAAGAGTTTAGACTCTTAGCTTAGAGTTTTGGTTATAGTTCAGTTTTAGTTTAGTTTTAGTTAAGAGTTTTGAGTTTTTTCTTAGTCTTATCTTGGAGTTTTAGTTAAAATTTTATTTTAATTTACTTATATTTAAGAAATTAGAGAGTTATATTATAGCCATTACATATAGTTTTTTTTAAAGTTCGAGTTTCTTTTAGCTTTTGTTAAGAGTTTAAGGTCTTATATTGAAGTAATAGCTTATAGTTTTTGTTACAGTTCTAGTTTATTTTAGATTTAGTTAAGAGTTTGGTGTTTTACCTTTGAGTTTCAGTTAGAGTTCTAGTTTAGTTTAGTTTTAGTTAAGAGTTTGGTGTTTTACCTTAGAGTCTTAGCTTAGAGTTTTAGTTAGAGTTCTAGTTTAGTTTAGTTTTAGTTAAGAGTTTAGATTTTTTAGCTTAGAGTCTTAGGTTATAGTTTTTGTTAGAGTTCTAGTTTAGTTTAGTTTTAGTTAAGAGTTTAGAGTTTTTAGCTTAAGGTCTTAGCTTAGAGTTTTTGTTGAAGCTCTAGTTTAGTTTAGTTTTAGTTAAGAGTTTAGAGTTTTAGCTTACAGTCTTAGCTTAGAGTTTTTTTTAGAGTTGAAGTTTAGTTTAGTGATAGTTAAGAGTTTAGAGGTTTAGCTTAGTCTTAGCTTAGAGTTTTTGTTAGAGTTCTAGTTTAGTTTAGTTTATTTATAGTTAAGAGTTTGGAGTTTTACCTTAGAGACTTAGCTTAGAGTTTTAATTTAGTTTAGTTTTAGTTCAGAGTTTAGAGTTTTAGCTTAGAGTCTTAGCTTAGAGTTTTTTGTTAGAGTTCTAGTTTAGTTTAGTTTTAGTTAATAGTTTAGAGTTTTTAGCTTAGAGTCTTAACTTAGAGTTTTTTATTGAATTTATAGTTTAGTTTAGTTTTAGTTAAGAGTTTATATTTTTAGCCTAGAGTCTTAGCTTAGAGTTTTAGTTAGAGTTTAAGTTTAGTTTAGTTATAGTTAAGAGTTTAGAGTTTTTAGCTTAGAGTCTTAGCTTAGATTTTTTGTTGACGTTCTAGTTTAGATTATTTTTAGTTAATAGCATAGAGTTTTAGCTTTTAGTCTTAGCTTAGAGTCTTAGTTAAAGTTGAAGTTTAATTTAGAAATAGTTAATAGTTAAGAGTTTTAGCTTAGAGTCTTAGCTTAGAGTTTTTGTTAGAGTTTTAGTTTATTTTAGTTTTAGTTAAGAATATAAAGTTTTACCATAGAGTCTTAGCTTAGAGTTATAGTTAGAGTTGAAGTTTAGTTTAGTTATAGTTAAGAATGTAGAAGTTTAGCTTAGAGTCATAGCTTAGAGTTTTACTTAAAGTTGTTTTTTAGTTAAGTTTTACTTAAGAGTTTAGAGTTTTAGCTTAGAGTCTTAGCTTAGAGTCTTAGTTTAGAGCTTTTGTTGAAGGTCTAGTTTAGTTTAGTTTTAGTTTAGAGTTTTACCTTATACTTAGAGTTTAAATTAGAATTCTAGTTTAGTTTAGTTTTAATTAAGAGTTTATAGTTTTAGCTTAGAGTCTTAGCTTAGAGTTTTTGTTAGAGTTCTATTTTAGTTTAGTTAAGAGTTTAGAGTTTTACAATATAGTCTTAGATTAGAGTTAGAGTTAAAGGTGAAGTTTAGTTTAGTTATAGTTAATAATTGAGAGTTTTTAGCTTAGAGTCTTAGATTAGAGTTTTTGTTAGAGTTCTAGTTTAGTTTAGTTTTAGTTAAGAGTTTAGAGTTTTATCTTAGAGTCTTAGAGTAGAGTTTTTGTTAAAGTTCTAGTTTAGTTTAGTTAAGAGTTTGGAGTTCTACCTTAAAGTCTTAGCTTAGAGTTTTACTTATAGTTGAAGTTTAGTTTAGTTATATTTAATGGTTTAGAATTTTATCTTGGAGTCTTAGCTTAGAGTTTTATTTATAGTTCTTAACTCTTAAATAAAACTAAAATAAACTATAACTCTAACAAAAAGTTTAAGCTAAGACTCTAAGCTAAGACTCTAAACTATTAACTATTACTAAACTAAACTACAACTATAACTAAAACTCTAAGCTAAGACTATAAGCTAAAACTCTAAACTCTTAACTAAAACTAAACTAAACTAGAACTTCAACAAAAACTCTAAGCTAAGACTCTAAGCTAAAAACTCTAAACTCTTTCTTTACTTTCTTATTATGGTTAGTTTACTCCCAATACCTCGGTTAGAGTTGCTTGAAAAAAATTCGCTCATAGTTGATGATGTTTTATCACATCAGATAGGACTCCATTTTCAAGATCGAGTTGATGAATGCCCCAAGCCACTCCGTCATAGCCGCTACGTTCGTTTTGAAGAGTTTGGTCAAATTAAAAAAGAGTTGTATAGTTTGTGTGTTGCTCAATGGAATTGCCACATAACATCGGCTTTTGAAGAAATTGTTCAGTTTTTAAGTAATGTTGATAGTGTGATTGATGTTTTGGGAATTTGTGAATCATTCTTGAGTTTTATAGTCTTCTCTCTTCCTACGCTTTTCCAGGTTACCAACTGATGTCGAAGTCGCGGCATTCAATGGGGCACGGGGGACTTGCATTTTTGGTGAGAGAGGGATTGAATTTTGAGGAAAGGGAGGACCTTTATTTATGGAATGAAGGTAAGATTGAAATTTTTTCCATTGAGATTGAAATAAATAATGGTAAAAAGTTATTTGTTTGCCTGGTTTATAGACCCCCTGGTGCTCATCCGGAGGAATTTTTTCAGTAGTTTGATATGTTTTTAAGCAGGGCCCAGTCTAATCGATCAGAGTGTGTTATTCTGGGTGATTTTAATTTTGATTTATTGAATTTAAATAGTGTTAATTTAGAATTTTTAAATCTTGCATTATCTCATGATTTGTACCCAGTGAATCTGATTCCTTCCCGTATCACTGCTCGGTCGGCAACATTAATTGATAACATATTTGTTTCTTCAAATCTATTGGGGCAAGCATTCTGTGATGTTCTCCTTCAACCTGCTTCTGACCACCTCCCGATTGTTTGTATGATAAATAGTATCAAAACTTCGACTAAAAACCTAAGTAAGAGAGTTTATAGAGATATGAGAAATAATAACTTGAGAAAGCTGAAATAGCAAGTTAGTACTATAGCATGGGATGAAGTTAGTGAAGAGCAGAATGCAACTACAGCATTTGACAGGCTTATGAATATTCTCTTACCGGTATATGAGGCGTCTTGTCCTCTGAGGAAAATGAGGAAAAAGAAAAATGAGCCAAGAAAGCCATGGGTGACCACAGAATTGCTTGCATTGATGGAAATGCGAAACCAGCTTTTTGAAAAACATTTACAGAGCCCGGAAAATGTGAGTTTATTTGAAGAATTTAAGCGAGTCAGAAACAAAGTTAACCATAAGCGTCGCAGTGAGAAAAAAGCATATAATGCTTCTGCTTTTGATGGTAAAAGTGGTGATGCAAAAGGAACCTGGCGACTGATAAATGAGGTTTTAAAAGGGAAGACTAATGATAATGATGGAGTAAAGAGTCTGATGGTGAATGGAAGTGAAATCACTGATAAACAGGAAATGGCCGATGAATTCGGAAAATATTTCACGAACATAGGCGCGAGTATTAAGGAAGACGTAGCTAAAAAGTCTAGAAGACATCTGTTAAAGTCTTTTATTGATAATTGAGGCGAAGGGCACAGCTTTTCGTTCGAGAAGTGCACAGCAAAGGAGATCGAGAGCACAGTGAAAAGACTAAATTCCAACTCGGCCGGAATAGATGGACTTAATCTTAGGGCTGTAAATGCTATCCTAGTTTATATATTACCTTGTCTAACTGACTTAATAAATCTATCACTCCAGACCGGCGAATTCCCTAGTGGTCTTAAACTAGCAAAGGTAATACCATTGTATAAAGGTAAGAAGAAACAAGAACTATCGAATTAGCGACCGATATCGTTATTGCCTATTTTTTCTAAAATCTATGAAAAGATAATGCACAGGAGACATTATGAATATTTGGATAAACTAGGAATATTGTGTGACAGCCAATTCGGATTCCGCAGTAAACATTCTACTAGCCATGCTGTTCATCATCTTCTGGATGTAATCAATGGAACTCTAGATAAAGGTCTTATTCCTTTAACGATCTTTGTTGACTTCAAAAAAGCCTTTGACACTGTGGATTTTGAGTTGCTGCTGTGTCGCCTATCTAGTCTGGGGATAAAAGATGTTTGCTTGGATTGGTTTAAATCATACTTGTATGGAAGGTCAACTAAAGTAATGATAGATGACATAGTTAGCGGAGTCTATCCTGTAAAATGTGGAGTTCCTCTGGGCTCAGTCCTTGGTCCATTACTCTTTCTCGTATACATAGATACTCTGAGGTTCTACATGCCTGAAGCAACTGTTACAGAATTTGCAGATGATACTGCCTTGACGATTTCTGCACAGTCACTGGAAGAACTAGTGGATAAAGCAAACCGAATGCTGGAAAACCTTTTGGTGTTTACCTCCTTGATTTACCTTGCTGTTAATACCTCTAAGACAAATTATATGATTTTTAGTATGGTAGGAAAAATTGTTAATAGTGCTTCCGTAGTATTTGAAAATTTGTCGCTTTCACAGGTTTTTGAAAATAATTATTTGGAATTTTTTGTTGATAAGAATTTGAGTTGGAAGAAGCACACAAAGGTGATTTTTTCTAAATTTAGACAAGATCTTTGAGTAATGCAGTGTTTGAAACATGTGTTACCCTTCACTGTTTAATGGAATGTATATCATACAGTTTTTCATCCTGTTATTGTTTATGGTTGCTGTATTTATGCATCTAATTTTACTTAAAAATATTAAAAGACTGCAGATTCTTCAGAATAAGGCACTACGAGTACTGGGTGAGTTTGTTCAGTATGAGCATACGCGTGAATCTTTTATTAGTTTTAGAATTTTAAATATTCATCAGATCAGGGACCATCAGGCGGGAGTGTTTACTTACCAGGTGCTTAATAGATTATCTCCAGAATATTTTAGAGATTTTTTTAAGTTTAATTCTGATTATCATCATCATAGGACTAGAGGTCGTGGAAGCTTAGTCTCAGAAGTAAGGAGTACAAGTCGATCTAGTTTTGCAATTAAAAATTATGCAGTTAATTTGTGGAATGGTTTCCCGGAGAGTATTTGGGAGTCAGAAAACCAGTTTCATTTTAAAATTATATTAAAAAAGTTTTTTTTGGGTGGGAATTAATTTTTTTTTTTTTTTTTTTTTTTTTCAATGTTAAATTGTAATTAAGTTGTAAAACAATATGTTAAAAAAATAGTTAAATTGAGTTAATTTGTATTGAATGGTATGAAAAGAGTAGAAAGAGTGAATGTGTTTTGGTTTATGATAAAAGATTGTGTGACGCTGCTCAAGTCACAATAGTGGCTTAATAAAACGTCATACGTTCTTACCATCTCTACGTTTGTTGATAATGTTATTCAAAAAATGTGTTGTAAGTGCCAGTTAAGTATGATGTATTATTAGTTGAAAATAAAAGTCAAGTCAAGTCAAGTCAACTCTTAACTATTACTAAGCTAAAATTCAACTCTAACTAAAACTCTAAGCTAAGACTCTAGGATAAAACTTTAAACTCTTAACTAAAAATAAACTAAACTATAACTTCAATAAAAAACTCTAAGTTAAGACTCTAAGCTAAAACTATAAAATCTTAACTAAAACTAAACTAAACTAGAACTCTAACTAAAACTCTAAGCTAAGACTCTAAGGTAAAACACCAAACTCTTAACTAAAACTAAACAAAACTATAACTCTAACTTAAACTCAAAGTTAAAACACAAAACTATTAACTAAATCTAAACTAAACTAGAACACTAACAAAACTCTAAGCTATGACTCTAAGCTAAAACTTTAAACTCTTAACTATAACTTAACTAAACTCTAACTTTAACTAAAACTCTAAGCTATGACTCTAAGCTAAAACTCTAAATTATTAACTATAAGTAAACTAAACTAGAACTCTAACTAAAACTCCAAGCTAAGACTCTAAGGAAAAACTCAAAACTCTTAACTAAAACTAAACTAAACTAGAACTATAACAAAAACTCTAAGCTAAGACTCTAAGCTAAAATTTGAAACTCTTAACTAAAACTTAACCAAACTACAGCTTTAAGTAAAACTCTAAGCTATGACTCTAAGATAAAACTCTAAATTCTTAACTGTAACTAAACTAAACTTCAACTCAAACTAAAACTCTAAGCTAAGACTCTAAGTTCAAACTCTAAACTCTTAACTAAAACTAAAATAAACAAGAACTCTAACAAAAACTCTTAGCTAATAATATAAGCGATAACTCGAAAATATTAACTAATAATTAAACAAACTTCAATTTCGACTAAAACTATAATCTACGACTAATAGCCGAAAATATAAATTCTTAACTCTAACTAAACTAAACTAAACTAGAAATTGGAATGAAATTCTAATCAAAGACTACAAGCTAAAAACTCTAAACTCTTAACTAAAACTAAACTAAACTAGAACTCTAACAAAAACTCAAGGCTAAGACTCTAAGCTAAAAAACTCTAAACTTCTAACTAAAACTAAACCAAACTAAAACTCTAAGCTAAGTCTCTAAGGTAAAACTTCAAACTCTTACCTATAACTAAACTAAACTAGAACTATAACAAAAACTCTAAGATAAGAAATTAAGCTAAAACTCTAAACTCTTAACTAAAACTAAACTAAACTAGAACTTCAACAAAAACTCTAAGCTAAGACTCTAAGCTTAGAGCGAAAACGACCAGAAATTACTATTAAAGAATAAATGAAACCCAAAACGAAAAGAAATTAAATAAACAATCATAGGAAAAAACATACAACATGTAATAATATAAATGAATTAATAGATCTTAAAGCGAGTAATTCTTAGATTGAATATGAAAATCAAGCTTAAAACGAAAAAAAATATTTTGCTATTGAAGTATAAATGAAACTTAAAACGAACAGAAATTAAATAAACAATCAATGCAAACAAACATGCAATAGATATTAATGTAAATGAATAAATAACTGTTAAAACGAGTGAAACTTAAATTGGATATGCAAATCAAGCTTGAAACGAACAAAATCACTACAAACAAGAGTTTGGGTATCGCCTCTTTCTCTCACTGTAAAAGTCTAAAACCTACTGCGTCATTGGCGCTTTAATAAAAACCGATTTTATTACAAATATTTTCTTTTGTACTTAAAATTGAAAATAAACATTAAAATTATAGTAAAATTTTGAACTGTTGAGCTTTCAGTAATTTATATCATTATACATCAAATATTCAGTTTAATTTATTAGTTCTTTCTAGAGTTGTTCAAGACGAATATAGTAGAAATGACCCTATTGATCCCACGGGGGCACCATATATGGGCATAGAGGCCCTAGAGAGAACACCTGTGCTGTCAGTCCGACGGGGCACCATATATGGACATGGAATCCCCAGGGAGAACACGTTTCCGAGAAATTGGTGTTCGTCCAGGAGAATTGTTTCCGGGCGAAGTTTATTAATGTCTGACGGATGATGTAAAGGTTGATTGATTTGTTGGTGTTCATCCAGGAGAATTGTTTCCGGGCGAAGTTTATTAATGTCTGACGGATGATGTCAAGGTTGATTGATTTGTTGGTGTTCATCCAGCAGAATTGATTCCGGGTGAATGTTTTGATCTTAGAGATGAAGAGATAAACGTGGGAAAGGGTTTCCTAGGAATTTCAAATGTGACAGCGCAGGGGATGTCAAAACAAAAGGAACACGCTGAAATTACGTTTAGAGATTATTTGGACGAAACCGTTTTAGGTATTTTAGGGATTATTTGGGCGAAACCGTTTTAGGCATTTTAGGGAATTATTTGGGCGAAACATTTTGAGGCATTTTAGAAGGTAATTTTAGAAAACCAAAGCGGAACTTTTAAAATCACAACAACTGAAGGTCAGTAAATAATTCCTGGGCTCCCAAAGGACCACCCGGCCCCCCCAAAGGCCCCCAAAGCGCCCCCTCCCCATTTTTTAATAATTTTTTTTAGTTTTTTACGGACTAAATTTTTAGACTTAGAAATTATCCAACATTTATCCAGTTTTTTCTTTAACCCATTGGCGTAGAGTTTTAGCTTAGAGTCTTAGCTTAGAGTTTTTGTTAGAGTTCTAGTTTCGTTTAGTTTTAGTTAAGAGTTTAGAGTTTTATCCTAGAGTCTTATCTTATAGTTTTATTTATAGTTGTAGTTTATTTTAGTAATATTTAATAGTTTATATTTTTAAGTTAGAGTCTTGGCTTAGAGTTTTTGTTAGAGTTCTAGTTTCGTTTGGTTTTAGTTAAGAGATTAGAGTTTTAACTCACAGTCTTAGCTTAGAGTTTTATTTAGAGTTGAAGTTTAGTTTAGTTATAGTTAAGAATTTAGAGTTTTATCTTAGAGTCATAGCTTAGAGTTTTAGTTAAAGTTATAGTTTAGATAAGTTTTAGTTAAGAGTTTAGAGTTTTATCTTTGAGTCATAGCTTGGAGTGTTTGTTAAAGTTCTATTTTATTTTAGTTTTATTTAAGAGTTTGGTTTTTTACCTTTGAGTCTTAGCTTAGAGTTTTTGTTAGAGTTCTAGTTTAGTTTAGTTTTAGTTAAGAGTTTAGAGTTTTAACATAGAGTCTTAGCTTAGAGTTTTAGTTAGAGTTGAAGTTTAGTTTAGTTACAGTTAAGAATTTATAGTTTTAGCTTAGAGTCATAGCTTAGAGTTTTACTTAAAGTTGTAGTTTGGCTAAGTTTTAGTTAAGAGTTTCGAATTTTAGCATAGAGTCTTAGCTTAGAGTTTTTGTTAGAGTTCTAGTTTAGTTTAGTTTTAGTTAAGAGTTTAGAGTTTTTTTAGAGTCTTAGGTTAGAGTTTTTGTTAGAGTTATAGTTTAGTTTAGTTTTAGTTAAGAGTTTATAGTTTTACCATAGAGTCTTAGCTTAGAGTTTTAGTTAGAGTTGGAGTTTAGTTTAGTTACAGTTAAGAATTTATAGTTTTAGCTTAGAGTCATAGATTAGAGTTTTACTTAAAGTTGTAGTTTGGCTAAGTTTTAGTTAAGAGTTTCGAGTTTTAGCATAGAGTCTAAGCTTAGAGTTTTTGTTAGAGTTCTAGTTTAGTTTAGTTTTAGTTAAGAGTTTAGAGTTTTTTTTAGAGTCTTAGCTTAGAGTTTGTGTTAGAGTTCTAGTTTTGTTTCAATTAAGAGTTTATAGTTTTTAGCTTAGAGTCTTAGCATAGAGTTTTAGTTAGAGTTCTAGTTTAGTTTAGATTTAGTTAAGAGTTTAGAGTTTTACCATAGAGTCTTAGCTTAGAGTTTTAGTTAGAGTTGAAGTTTAGTTTAGTTATTGTTAAGAATTTAGAGTTTTAGCTTAGAGTCACAGCTTAGAGTTTTACTTAAAGTTGTAGTTTGGCTAAGTTTTAGTTAAGAGTTTCGAGTTTTAGCTTAGAGTCTTAGCTTAGAGTTTTTGTTAGAGTTCTAGTTTAGTTTAGTTTTAGTTAAGAGTTTAGAGTTTTTAGTTTAGAGTCTTATCTTAGAGTTTTTGTTAGAGTTCTATTTTAGTTTATTTTTAGTTAAGATTTTAGAGTTTTACCATAGAGTCTTAGCTTAGATTTTTAGTTAGAGTTGGAGTTTAGTTTAGTTGCAATTAAGAATTTAGAGTTTTAGCTTAGAGTCATAGCTAAGAGTTTTATTTAAAGTTGTAGTTTGGCTAAGTTTTAGTTAAGAGTTTCGAGTTTTAGCATAGAGTCTTAGCTTAGAGTTTTTGTTAGAGTTCTAGTTTAGTTTAGTTTTAGTTAAGAGTTTAGAGTTTTTTTTTAGAGTATTAGCTTAGAGTTTTTGTTAGAGTTATAGTTTAGTTTAGTTTAAATTAAGAGTTTATAGTTTTTAGATTAGAGTCTTAGCATAGAGTTTTAGTTAGAGTTCTAGTTTAGTTTAGATTTAGTTAAGAGTTTAGAGTTTTAAAATAGAGTCTTATATTAGAGTTTTAGTTAGAGTTGAAGTTTAGTTTAGTTTAGATTTTAGTTTAGTTTAGAGTTCTAGTTTAGTTTAGTTTCAATTAAGAGTTTTTAGTTTTTAGCTTAGAGTCTTATCATAGAGTTTTAGTTAGATTTATAGTTTAGTTTAGATTTAGTTAATAGTTTAGTTTTACAATAGAGTCTTAGCTTAGAGTTTTAGTTAGAGTTGAAGTTTAGTTTAGTTATAGTTAAGAATTTAGAGTTTTAGCTTAGAGTCATAGCTTAGAGTTTTACTTAAAGTTGTAGTTTGGCTAAGTTTTAGTTAAGAGTTTCGAGTTTTAGCATAGAGTCTTAGCTTAGAGTTTTTGTTAGAGTTCTAGTTTAGTTTAGTTTTAGTTAAGAGTTTAGAGTTTTTAGCTTAGAGTCTTAGCTTAGTGTTTTTGTTAGAGTTCTAGTTTAGTTTAGTTTTAGTTAAGAGTTTAGAGTTTTACCATAGAGTCTTATCTTAGAGTTTTAGTTAGAGTTGGAGTTTAGTTTAGTTACAATTAAGAATTTAGAGTTTTATCTTAGAGTCATAGCTAAGAGTTTTACTTATAGTTGTAGTTTGTCTAAGTTTTAGTTAAGAGTTTAGAGTTTTAGAATATAGTCTAAGCTTATAGTTTTTTTTAGAGTTCTAGTTTATTTTATTTTTATTTAATATTTTAGAGTTTTTTTTTAGAGTCTTAGCTTAGAGTTTTTGTTAGAGTTGGAGTTTAGTTGATTTTCAATTAATAGTTTATATTTTTTATATTATAGTATTAGCATAGAGTTTTAGTTAGAGTTATAGTTTATTTTAGATTTATTTAATAGTTTATAGTTTTACCATAGAGTCTTAGATTAGAGTTTTTGTTAGAGTTGAAGTTTAGTTTAGTTTAGAGTTTAGTTTAGTTTAGAGTTATAGTTTAGTTTAGTTTCAATTAATAGTTTGTAGTTTTTAGCTTAGAGTCTTAGCATAGAGTTTTAGTTAGAGTTCTAGTTTAGTTTAGATTTAGTTAAGAGTTTAGAGTTTTACCATAGAGTCTTAGCTTAGAGTTTTAGTTATAGTTGAAGTTTAGTTTAGTTATAGTTAAGACTTTAGAGTTTTAGCTTAGAGTCATAGCTTAGAGTTTTACTTAAAGTTGTAGTTTAGTTAAGTTTTAGTTAAGAGTTTCGAGTTTTAGCTTAGAGTTTTTTTTAGAGTTCAAGTTTAGTTTAGTTTTAGTTAAGAGTTTAGAGTTTTTTCTTAGAGTCTTAGCTTAGAGTTTTAGTTAGAGTTCTAGTTTAGTTATAGTTGAGAATTTAGAGTTTTAGCTTAGAGTCATAGCTTAAAGTTTTAGTTAAAGTTAAAGTTTAGTTAAGTTATAGTTAAGAGTTTAGAGTTTTAGCTTAGAGTCATAGCTTAGAGTTTTTGTTAGTGTTCTAGTTTAGTTTAGTTTTAGTTAAGAGTTTGGAGTTTTACCTTTGAGTTTAAGTTAGAGTTCTAGTTTAGTTTAGTTTTAGTTAAGAGTTTGGTGTTTTATCTTAGAGTCTTACCTGAGAGTTTTTGTTAGAGTTATAATTTAGTTTAGTTTTAGTTAAGAGTTTAGAGTTTTTAGCTTAAGGTCTTAGCTTAGAGTTTTTGTTGAAGCTCTAGTTTAGTTTAGTTTTAGTTAAGAGTTTAGAGTTTTAGCTTACATTCTTAGCTTAGAGTTTTTGTTAGAGTTGAAGTTTAGTTTAGTGATAGTTAAGAGTTTAGAGGTTTAGCTTAGTCTTAGCTTAGAGTTTTTGTTAGAGTTCTAGTTTAGTTTAGTTTATTTATAGTTAAGAGTTTGGAGTTTTACCTTAGAGACTTAGCTTAGAGTCTTAATTTAGTTTAGTTTTAGTTAAGAGTTTAGATTTTTAGCTTAGAGTCTTAGCTTAGAGTTTTTTGTTAGAGTTCTAGTTTAGTTTAGTCTTAGTTAAGAGTTTAGAGTTTTTAGCTTAGAGTCTTAACTTAGAGTTTTTTATTGAATTTCTAGTTTAGTTTAGTTTTATTTAAGAGTTTAGATTTTTATCTTAGAGTTTTAGTTAGAGTTTTATTTTATTTTAGTAATAGTTAAGAGTTTATAGTTTTTAGCTTAGAGTCTTAAATTAGATTTGTTTTTGAATTTATAGTTTAGTTTTGTGTTAGTTAAGAGTATAGAGTCTTAGCTTAGAGTCTTAGCTTAGAGTTTTAGTTAGAGTTTAAGTGTAGTTTAGTTATAGTTAAGAGTTTATAGTTTTAGCTTAGAGTCTTAGCTTAAAGTTTTTGTTAGAGTTCTAGTTTAGTTTAGTTTTAGTTAAGAGTTTAGAGTTTTACCATAAAGTCTTAGCTTAGAGCTATAGTTAGAGTTGATGTTTAGTTTAGTTATATTTAAGAATTTAGAGGTTTAGCTTAGAGTCATAGCTTAGAGTTTTACTTAAAGTTGTGTTTTAGTTAAGTTTTCGTTAAGAGTTCAGAGTTTTAGCTTAGAGTCTTAGCTTAGAGTCTTAGTTTAGAGCTTTTGTTGAAGGTCTAGTTTATTTTAGTTTTAGTTTAGAGTTTTATCTTAGACTTAGAGTTTTAATTAGAGTTCTAGTGTAGTTTAGTTTTAGTTAAGAGTTTATAGTTTTACCTTAGAGTCTTAGCTTAGAGTTTTTGTTAGAGTTCTATTTTAGTTTAGTTAAGAGTTTAGAGTTTTACCATAGAGTCTTAGCTTAGAGTTATAGTTAGAGTTGAAGTTTGGTTTAGTTATAGTTAATAATTTAGAGTTTTTAGCTTAGAGTGTTAGCTTAGAGTTTTTTTTATAGCTCTAGTTTAGTTTAGTTTTATTTAAGAGTTTAGAGTTTTATCTTAGAGTCTTAGCTTAGAGTTTTTGTTGAAGTTCTAGTTTAGTTTAGTTAAGAGTTTAGAGTTCTACCTTAGAGTCTTAGCTTAGAGTTTTACTTAGAGTTGAAGTTTAGTTTAGTTATATTTAAGGGTTTTTAATTTTAGCTTGGAGACTTAGCTTAGAGTTTTAGTTATAGTTCTAAACTCTTAACTATAAATAAACTAAACTAGAACTCTAACAAAAAGTTTAAGCTAAGACTCTAAGCTAAAACTCTAAACTCTTAACTATTACTAAACTAAACTTGAACTATAACTAAAACTCTAAGCTAATACTCTAAGATAAGACCCTAAATTCTTAACTAAAAATAAAATACACTAGAACTACAACGAAAGCTCTAAGCTAAGACTATAATATAAAAACTCTAAACTCTTAACTATTAATAAGATAAACTTAAACTCTAACTAAAATCTAAGCTAAGACTCTAGGATACAAACTCTAAACTCTTAACTAAAACTAAACTAAACTATAACTTCAATAAAAAACTATAATTTAAGACTCTAAGCTAAAATTATAAAATATTAACTAAAACTAAACTAATCTAGAACTCTAAGTAAAACTATAATATAAGACTCTAAGGTAAGACACAAAACTCTTATCTATAACTAAACTAAACTAAAACTATAACTTAAACTCAAAGGTAAAACACAAAACACTTAAATAAATCTAAACTAAAATATAACACTAACAAAACTCTAAGCTATGACTCTAAGCTAAAACTTTAAACTATTAACTATAACTTAAATAAACTCTAACTTTAACTAAAACTCTAAGATATGACTCTAAGCTAAAAATCTAAATTCTTAACTATAAGTAAACTAAACTAGAACTCTAACTAAAACTCAAAGCTAAGACTCTAAGTAAAAACTCAAAACTATTAAATAAAACTAAAATAAACTAGAACTATAACAAAAACTCTAAGCTAAGACTCTAAGATAAAATTCGAAACTATTAACAAAAACCTAACCAAACTACATCTTTAACTAAAACTCTAAGCTATGACTCTAAGCTAAAACTCTAAATTATTAACTTTAACTAAACTAAACTTCACCACAAACTAAAACTCTAATCTAAGAATATATTGTAAAACTCTAAAATCTTAAATAAAACTAAACTAAACTCTAACTCTAAAACTTTAATCTAAGAATCTAATCTAAAGACTCTAAACTCTTAATTAAAACTAAACGAAACTAGAACTCTAACTTAAACTCTAAGATAAGAGTATATGCTAAAAATCGAAAATCTTAAATAATAATAAACTAAAATTCAATACTCGCAAAAAATTTAAGCTGATACTATAAACTAAAACTAGAAAATATTATCTAAAGATAAAATAGACTCGAGATAAAACACAAAATCTAATATAATACTATTATCTAAAAACTATAAACTCTTAAACAAAACTAAACTAAACTAGATCTTCAACAAAAACTATAAGCTAATACTCTAGTATAAAAACTATAAACTCTTAAATAAAACTAAACAAAACTAGAACTCTAACAAAATCTCTAAAATAATAATATAATCTAAAACTATAAACTATTATACAAAACTAAACTAAACTATAACTATATATAAAACTCTAATATAATACTCTAATTTGAAACAAAAAACTATTAACTAAAACAAAACTAAAATAGAGCTCTATCTTACACTCAAAGTTAAAAAACCAAACTCTTAACTAAAACTAAACTAAACTAGAACTCTAAGAAAAACTCTAAGCTATGACTCTAAGCTAAAATTCTAAAGTCTTAACTATAACTTAAGTAAACTATAACTTTAACTAAAACTCTAAGCTATGACTCTAAGCTTAAACTCTAAATTCTTAACTATAAACTAAACTAAAGTAGAACTCTAACAGAAACTCTAATCTAAGACTCTAAGCTAAAACTCTAAAATCTTAAATAAACATTAAACAAACTACAACTTTAAGTATAACTATAAGCTATTACTCTAAGCTAAAACTATAAATTCTTAACTGTAACTAAACTAAACTTCAACTCTAACTAAAACTCTAAGCTAAGACTCTAGGGTAAAACTCTAAACTCTTAACTAAAACTAAACTAAACTAGAACTATAACTAGAACTCTAATATAATACTCTAATATAAAAACTCTAAAATATTAATTAAAAATAAAATAAACTAGAACTCTAAAAAAAACTCTAATATAATACTCTAAGATAAAAAATAAAATAAAATAAATAAACTAAACTAAACATCAACTCTAACTAAAACTATAAGCAAAGACTCTATGGTAAAACTCTAAACTCTTAACTAAAACTAAACTTCAACTCGAACAAAAACTTTAAGCTAAGACTCTAAGCTAAAACTCTAAACTATTAACTAAAAATAAACTAAACTAGAACTTAAAAAAAAATTCGAAGCTAAGACTATAAGCTAAAAACTCTAAAATATTAAATAAAACTAAACTAAACTATAAATCTAACTGAAACTCAAAGGTAAAACATCAAACTCTTAAATAAAACTAAATCAAACTATAACTCTAACAAAAACTCTAAGCTAAGACTATAAGGTAAAACTCTAAACTCTTAACTAAAACTAAACTAAACTAGAACTCTAACTAAAACTATAAGCTATGACTCTAAGCTAAAAATCGAAACTCTTCACTAAAATTTAAAAAAAATAAAACTTTAATTAGAACTATAATATATTACTATAATCTAAAAATTTAAACTATTAAATCAAATAAACTATAACTCTAAATAAAACTATAATATAATACTATAATATAAAAACTAAAAACTATTAACTAAAAATAAACTAAACTCTAACTATAAAACTTTAAGAAAATACTATAAGATAAAAACTATAAACTATTAAATAAAACTAAACTAAACTTCAACTCTAACATAAACTCTAATCTAAAATTCTAAACTCTTAACTAAAACTTAACCAAACTACAACTTCAAGAAAAACGCTAAGCTAAGACTCTAAGATAAATACTTCAAAATATTAACTAAAACTAAAATAAACTAGAACTCTAAAAAAAACTCTAAGTTAATACTCTAAGCTAAAATTATAAACTAATAACTAAAACAAAACTAAAATAGAACTATAAAAAAAACTCAAAGCTAAGAATCTAAGCAAAAACTCGAAACTCTTAACTAAAATTTAACAAAACTACAACTTTAATTAAAAGTATAAGCTATGAATCTAAGAAAAAAATCTAAATTCTTAACTTTATATAAACTAAACTTCAACTCTAACTAAAACTCTAAGCTAAGACTCTATTTTTAAACTATAAACTGTTAACTAAAACTAAACTAAACTAGAACTATAAATAAAACTATAATATAAGACTCTAAGATAAAAACTCTAAACTCTTAACTAAAACTAAAATAAACTATAACTCTAACATAAACTCTAAGCTAAGACTCTAATATAAAAAAATCTAAACTCTTAACTAAAACTAAACTAAGCTAAAACTCTAAGATAAGTTTCTAAGTTAAAACTCAAAACTCTTAACTATAAATAAAATAAACTAGAACTCTAAAAAAACTCTAACATAAAACTCTAAACTATTAACTATAACTAAAATAAAATTCAACTATAAAAAAAACTCTAAGCTAAGACTCTAATTTAATACTCTAAACTCTTAACTAAAACTAAATTAAACTAGAACTTCAACAAAATATATAAGCTAAGACTCTAAGTTAAAACTCTAAACTCTTAACTAAGACTAAACTAAACTAGAACTCTAACAAAAACTCTAAGCTATGACTCAAAGATAAAAATCTAAAATATTAAATAAAAATAAAATAAATTATAAATATTAAAAAAACTATAATCTAATAATATAATATAAAAACTATAAACTATAAACTAAAACTAAACTAAACTATAACTATAAAAAAAACTATAATCTATGACTATGCTAAAACTCTAAACTCTTAACTAAAACTAAAATAAATTATAAATCATACAAAAACTCTAATCTAAGACTCAAAGGTAAAACACCAAACTCTTAAATAACAATAAACTAAACTAGAACTCTAACAAAAACTCTAAGCTATGACTCTAAGATAAAACTCTAAACTCTTAACTGAAACTAAACTAAACTATAACTTTAACTAAAACTCTAAGCTATGACTCTAAGCTAAAACTCTAAATTCTTAACTATAACTAAACTAAACTTCAACTCTAACTAAAACTCTAATCTAAGACTGTGAGGTAAAACTCTAAACTCTTAACTAAAACTAAACAAAACTAGAACTCTAACAAAAACTCTAAGCTAAGACTCTAAGCTATAACTCGAAACTCTTAACTATTACTAAACTAAACTTCAACTCTAACTAAAACTCTAAGCTAAGACTATAGGCTAAAACTCTAAACTCTTAACTAAAACTAAACTAAACTAGAACTCTAAGCTAAGACTGTAAGATAAAACTTTAAACTCTTAACTAAAACCAAACTAGAACTCTAACAAAAACTCTAATATAAGACTAAGCTAAAACAATAAACTCTTAACTATTACTAAACTAAACTACAACTTTAACTAAAACTCTGAGATATGACTCTAGGATAAAACTCTTAACTAAAAATAAAATAAAATATAACTATAACAAAAACTCTAAGATAATAATATAATATAAAATTATAAACTATTAAGTAAAAATGAAGTAAAATAGAACTCTAACTAAAAATCTAATCTATTAATCTAAGTTAAAACACCAAACTCTTAACTAAAACTAAACTAAACTAGAACTCTAACTGAAACTCAAAGGTAAAATACCAAACTCTTAACTAAAACTAAACTAAACTAGAACTCTAACAAAAACTCTAAGCTAAGACTAATCTAAAACTTTAAACTCTTAACTATAACTAAACTAAACTAGAACTTTAACAAAAACTCTAAGCTATGACTCTAAGCTAAAACTCTAAATTCTTAACTATAAGTAAATTAAAATAGAACTCTAACTAAAACTCCAAGCTAAGACTAAGAAAAACTCTAAACTCTTAACTAAAACTAAACTAAACTAGAACTCTAACAAAAACTCTAAGCTAAGACTCTAATATAAAATTCGAAACTCTTAACTAAAACTTAACCAAACTACAACTTTAAGTAAAACTCTAAGATATGACTCTAAGATAAAATTATAAATTCTTCACTTAAACTAAACTAAACTTAAACTCTAACAAAAAAGCTAAGATAAGACTCAATGGTAAAACTACAAACTATTAAATGAAACTAAACTAAACTCGAACTCTAAAACTCTAAGCTAAGACTCAAAGCTAAAAACTCTAAAATATTAATTAAAACTAAAATAAACTAGAACTATAAAAAAAACTCTAATATAATACTCTAATCTAAAAACTAAACTACAATAAATAAACTAAACTAAACATCAACTCTAACTAAAACTCTAAGAAAAGACTCTATTGTAAAAATCTAAACTCTTAACTAAAACTAAACTTCAACTCGAACAAAAACTTTAAGCTAAGACTCTAAGCTAAAACTCTAAACTCTTAACTAAAACTAAACTAAACTAGAACTTCAACAAAAATTCTAAGCTAAGACTATAAGATAAAAACTCTAAATTCTTAACTAAAACTAAACTAAACTAGAAATCTAAATTAAACTCAAAGATAAAACATCAAAATATTAAATAAAACTAAATTAAACTAGAACTCTAACAAAAACTCTAATCTAAGAATATAAGGTAAAACTCTAAACTCTTAACTAAAACTAAAATAAACTATAACTATAACAAAAACTCTAATCTAAGACTCTAAGATAAAAATCGACACTCTTCACTAAAAGTTAACCAAACTAAAACTTTAATTAGAACTCTAAGCTATGTCTCTAATCTAAAACTTTAAACTCTTAACTAAACTAAACATCAACTCTAACTAAAACGCTAATCAAAGACTCTAGGGTAAAACTCCAAACTCTTAACTAAAACTAAACTAAACTAGAACTCAAACTAAAACTGTAAGCTAAGACTCTAAGGTAAAAACTCTACACTCTTAACTAAAACTAAACTAAACTTGAACTCTAACAAAAACTCTAAGCTAAGACTATAATCTAAAACTCTAAACTCTTAACTAAAACTAAACTAAACTAGAACTTAAACAAAAATTCTAAGCTAAGACTCTAATCTAAAAACTATAAAATATTAACTAAAACTAAATTAAACTAGAGATCTAACTTAAACTCAAATTTAAAACATCAAACTCTTAACTAAAAATAAACCAAACTACAACTCTAACAAAAACTCTAAGCTAAGACTCTAAGGTAAAACTCTAAACTCTTAACTAAAACTAAACTAAACTAGAACTCTAACAAAAATTCTAAGCTAAGACTCTAAGCTAAAACTCAAAACTCTTGACTAAAAGTTAAAAAAACTACAACTTTAAGTAGAACTCTAAGCTATGACTCTAAGCTAAAACTCTAAATTCTTAACTGTAACTAAACTAAACTTCAACTCTAACTAAAACTCTAAGCTAAGACTCTATGGTAAAACTCTAAACTCTTGTTATGGTAAAACTAAACTGAACTAGAACTCTAACTAAAACTTTAATAAATCAAACAATGTTAACATTTTGATTACTAAATATCAGTATATGTATGTTAAACTGACAATGCACATTCATTTGTATTTTTTCAGTAAAGTGCAAATTTTGTTCTGGCCTTGAGAAGGCATAGGGGTTTTGCCTATCTCTAAACTTTAATTAAATGTTTTTGGGAAATGGTGGGCGTAAGAAGGAGGTTAATTACTCTCTATTCACTTCGACTATTAAAAAGGGCAATTTCAATTTCCAATCAAATAAGCTCTTTTTGAAATTTCTATAACAACTTTCTATATAAACTTTATATGCCCCCAGGGCATAACTTACAACCCTTGCACTGAGGGCTCTGAGGGGTTTATCATCCTAAAAGACCTAATTTCAAGAACTTTCAACTACGTTGAACAAATGGATATCTCAAACTTTTGATTGGACGTGTATGGGAAAATGGTGGGCGTGAGAGGGGCGTTAGTCACTCTGTAATCCCTTTCGACTATTAAAAAAGGCACTATCCCTTTCAATTTCCAGTTGAATGAGCCCTTTGAAGTTTCTACGCTTTAAATAAAAAACCTTATACGCCCCCAGGGTATAACTTACAACCCTTGCCCTAAGGGCTGTGGGGGTGGAGGGGTTTTCATCCTTAAAGACCTAATTTCCAAAACTTTCAACTACGTTGAATGAAGTGACTATCTAAAATATTGATTGGATGTGTTTGGAGAAAAGATGGGCGTGAGAGGGGAGTTAGTGGCCTTCATATCACTTTAGACTATTAAAAAGGGCACTAGCCCTTTGAATTTCCAATAGAATGAACCCTTTTTCAAGTTTCTAAGACAAATATTTCAATAAAAACCTTATATGCCCCCAGGGCATAACTTATAACCCTTGCCCTGATAACTGGGGGGAGTGTCCTGCTCAAAGGTATAATTTTCTGAACTTTGAAATGCGTGGAACAAAATAGCTATCTCAAAATCTTTATTGGATGTGTTTGGGGAAATGGTGGAAGTGGAAGGGGTGTTAGTTACTTTATAAATACTTTCGACTATTAAAAAGGGCACTAGCCATTTCAATTTCCAATCAAATGAGCCCTTTTTGATGTTTCTACGACAACGCGTTATACAAAAACCTTATATGCCCCCTGGGCATAATTTAAAATCCTTGCTCCGAGGGCTGTGGGGGGGGGTGTCATCCTTACAAACCTAATTTCCAGAACTTAAAACTACGTTGACTAAAATGGCTATCTCAAACTTTTCATTAGACATGTTTGGGGAAAAGGTGGGCGTGAGAGGCGGGATAGTTGCCCTCTAATCACTTTCGACTATTAATAAGGGCACTAGCCCTTTTAATTTCCGATAGAATGAGCCTTTTTTAAAGTTTCTGTGACAACGCCTTCTATAAAAAACCTTACATGCCCCCAGGGCATAACTTACAACCCTTGCCCTAAGGGCTGTCGGGGACTGTCCTCAAAATCAGAATTTCTACCTGGAAATCAACTGAACTGAACAAAATGGCTATCTATAAATTTTTGTTGGATGTTTTTGGCGAAAGGGTGTGCGTGGAAGGGGTATTAGTTGCCTTACAATCACTTTCGAGTATTAAAATGGGCACTATCCATTCCAATTTCCAATTGAATTAGCGCTTTTCGAAGTTTCTACGAGAAATTCTTCAATACGAAGTGCCCTTATCTAAAGGAAAAAATCAATAAATAATACATTGTGCCAACATCGTTCTTATATGCCCCCAGGGCATAACTTAAAACCCTTGCCCTGAGGGTCATGGGGGAGTGTCCTCCTCTTTATTAGTCCCCATTTCTTGTCTCGTTCTCGAGTGTCCCCGTTCTTTACTTAGGCAGCGCGATCGTGCTGCCTATGATTTATACAACAACTTTCTATATAAACCTTACATGCCCCCAAGACATAGCTTACAACCCTTGCACTGAGGGCTCTGAGGAGATTACCATCCTGAAACACCTAATTTTCAGAATGTTCAACTACGTTGAACAAAATGGATATTACAAAATTTTGATTGGATATGTTTTGGAAAATGGTGGGCGTGAGAACGTTAGTCGCTATATAATCACTTTCAACTATTAAAAAAGGCACTAGCCCTTTCAATTTCCAAACAATTGATCCCTTTTTAAGTTTCTACGACAACGCTTTCAATAAAAACTTTATATGCCACAGGGCATAACTTACAACCCTTGGCCTGAGGGCTGTGGGGGGAGGGGCTGTCATCCTTAAAGACCTAATTTCCAAAACTTTCAGCTATATTAAATAAAGTGGCTATCTAAAAATTTTGATTGGATGTGTTTGGGGAAAAGGTGGGCGTGAGAGGGGGGTTAGTTGCCCTCAAATCACTTTCGAATTTTAGAAAGGGTACTATCCCTTTGAATTTCAAATCGAATGAGCCCTTTTTCAAGTTTCTACGACAAAGATGTCAATAAAAACCTTATATGCCCCCAGGGCTTAACTTATAATCCTTTCCATGAGGGTTGTGGGGTAGTGTCCTCCTCAAAAATATGTTTTCTATCCGGAAATCAACTACGCTGAACAAAATGTCTATCTCAAAATTTTTATTGGATGTGTTTGGGGGAATGATGGGCGTGGGGGGGGGGGCGAGGTGCCCTCCAAACACTTTTGACTATTAAAAAGGGAACTAGTCCTTGGAAGTTCCAATCGAATGAGACTTATTTTAAGTTTCTACGACAACTACTTATATAAAAACCTTATATGCCCCCAGGACATAACTTAAAACCATTGCCATGAGGGTGGTGGTGGAGTGTCCTCCTCAAAAACATATTTTCTATGTGGAAATCAACTACGCTGAACAAAATGGCCATCTCAAAATTTTGATTGGATGTGTTTGGGGAAATGATGCGCGTGGGGGCTAGTTGCCCTCCAATCACTTTCGACTATTAAAAAGGGCACTAGCCACTCAAATTTCCAATCGAATGAGCCCTTTTCAAAATCTCTACGACAACTCCTTCGATATGGAGTTTCCGACTGAAAAAGAAGAAGAAAAAAAAACACATTGTGCCCACATCGTTCTTTACTTAGGCAGCGCTAGCGCGGTGCCTATGAAAGGCGACCCATGCCAACATTTCTTTGTTAAAAACCATGTTTTAAATCCATTGGTTTATTTTTGTTACATTTTTTCGTATCCCAATCACATTATGCCTTATTTCTGGAGCGACAAATAAAAACTATCTTTTCTAGTTTAATTTTTTGGACCAGTCCCCCCTCACGCCCATCATTTACCCAGATACGTCCAATCAAATGTTTTAGATATAAATTTTGTTCAGCGTAGTTGAAAGGTCCGGAAATTATTTCTTTGAGGATGACACCCCCCCCCCCCCCTCCCCACAGCCCTCAGGGAAAGAGTTGTAAGTTATACCCTGGGGGCATACAAAGTTTTATAGACAGGGTGATCTTATAAACTTTGGACTCATCTTTGGGACTCATTGGACTGATGATCGGAAGTTTTATAGCTTTTTTTAATATTGAAAACGATCGGCGAGCAGTTACCCTTTCCCCCTTTTTTTGGTTTTAGACCAGGAACTTCGTATAGAAGGAGTTATCGTAGAAACTTCGAAAGGGGCTCATTTGGTTGGGAATTGTTACCCCTATTGCCGTTTATAACAGTCGAAAGCGATTCGAGGGCAACCAGCCACCCCCCCTTACACCCATCATTATCCCAAATACATCTAATCAAAATTTTGAGATAGCTATTTTGTTAAGCGCAGTTGACAAACTCCAGTAATTGTGTCTTTGAAGATGACAACCCCTCTTCAGCCACTAGGGCAAGGGTTGTAAGTTATGCCCCGGGGGTAAATAACATTTTTATGCAAATGGTGGTCATATAAACTTTGGAGGGGGTTCATTGGATTGGAAATAAGAAGTTCTAGTGCCTTTTTAAGAGTCAAATTGTCGGAGGTCACTACCCCTGCCAACTTACGGTCTATTTTACCCAAATGCATCCGATAGAAATTTTGTGATGGCTGTTTGTTGAAAACAGTCCAAAGATCACGTAACAAGGCCTTTACAGTTGACACAGTCTCCAGAGTGTGATGGCAAGGATTGTAAATTTTGCCCCAGGGGTATATATGTTTTTTATGGATGGGGTGGTTGTCTGAACTTTAGAGGAGGCTTATTTGATTAGAATTTTAAAGTTTTACTTTTCTTTTAAAAGTCAAAGTGATGGAGGGCAACTAGCCCTCCTCCCTGACACCCTCTTTTCCCCAAACACATCTGATTAAAATTGTGAGATAGTCATTTTGTTCATAGTAGTCCAAAGAGCATATAACAATGCCTTCAGGGTGGACACAACTCTTCAGAGCCCAGGGGCAAGGGTTGTAAGTTATACCCCGGCCATATAAAGTGAATATAAATAGAACCAAACAATCTACCAAGCAAACAACTACCACAAATCAGTATCAATAAATACTTAAAACCCCAAAGAAACAGAAATTAAAATAAACAACATATTCAAACTCAAAACGAGCAGAAATTAATGCGAGTAGGGTTCTAACCCCTAGGCTTTCTAAAAGCCAGAATATAATTTGTACTTTACTGAAAAAAAAATCAAATCAATTTACTGAAAAAAATGTGCATTGTCAGTTTAAAATATATATGCTGATATTTATTCCTTAAAATCTTAATTAATTTTTGATCTCTTAAAGTTATAAGAAAAAACATTAAAAATTTTTTTTTCAGTAAAGTACAAATTATATTCTGGCTTTTACAAGGCATAGGAGTTTAGAAGGCATAGGAGGTTATTTATTTTAATTTCTGTTGGTTTTGGGTTTTATTTATTTATTGATACTGCTTTGTGGTAGTTGTATGCTTGGTAGATTGTTTTATTCTATTTTTGTTCATTTTTGGTTTAATGGAGTTCTTTACTTTTCTGAAAAAATTATTTTGTGAAAAAAGTTTTTTTTTATTAATTTCTGTTCGTTTTGTATTAACCCTTGCACCTAATCTCTGGTTTTTGTTTCAACCCCAAAAGCCTTGTTATATGATTTTTAGACTATTTTGAATAAAATGGTTATCTCAAAATCTCTATTAGATACATTTTGGGACAATACGATGTGTGTGTTTGTGTGTGTGTGGGGGGGGGGGGGGTAGCTGCGTTTCGATCACTTTGACTGTTAAGAAGAGCACCAGAGCTTATGATTACCAATCCAATGAGCCCCCTCCGAAGTTTCTATGACCATACTTTCTATAAGAACCTTATATACCCCCAGTGCATAACTTACAACCCTTGCCCTGAGGGCTGGGGGATTTTTAAGTAGAAAGGGAGGTGCTACTCCGAAAACTCACCCCTGCTGCCACCTACAACTTTTTTACATAATTTATGCATGTTTTTATGGTTTTTGTCAGTCAGAATGGAAAAACAGAATTTTTCTCACTTGAAAAAACATGAATTTTCTCACATTGATGGATGTTTTCTTGGACGGTTATGTGTGTTGGTCAATTTATTTGATGTTTTTCATGGATGTCAACAGCAATTTATGTCTGTTTTATGGTTTTTGTCAGTGAGAATGAAAAAACAGGAACTTTCTCACATTTATGGATGTCAACAGCAATTTATGTCTGTTTTATGGTTCGTTGTCAGTGAGAATGAAAAAACAGGAACTTTCTCACATTTAATCTTTAATAATGACTCCTAACAGAAGGGCCGTTTAGTTAAAACAATAAGACGCTTTTTTTAAAGTACTAAAAAACTTTAGCGTAAACAGCAAGGTATTGAGGAGGGGCAATCCCCTTCGTATACGTAATAATGTCTGTTCGTTTTAAGTTTGAATGTTACCTCCTTATTTTCAGTTGAAAAAAACTTGTTTTTTGTTTTATTTAATGCTCTAAAGTATAGCTAGTGTTAAGCAGTAGAAAGGCCTCATGAGCTCCAACGAGGACCACGTGGTTTATGGTTTTTTCAGTGAGACTGAAAAAACAGGAATTTTCTCACTTAAAAAAACATGAATTTTCTCACTTTTATGGATGTTTTCTTGGATGGTTATGGGTGTTGGTCAATTTATTTGATGTTTTTCATGGATGTCAACAGCAGTTCATGTCTGTTTTATGGTTTTTGTCTGTGAGAATGAAAAAACATGAACTTTCTCACATTTATGGATGTCAACAGCAATTTATGTCTGTTTTATGGTTTTTGTCAGTGAGAATGGAAAAACAGGAACTTTCTCACTTTTATGGTTGTTTTCTTGGATGGTTATGGGTGTTGATCAATTTATTTGATGTTTTTCATGGATGTCAACAGCAATTCATGTCTGTTTTATGGTTTTTGTCAGTGAGAATGAAAAAACAAGAACTTTCTCACTTTGATGGATGTTTTATGGTTCATTGGCAGTGAGAATGGAAAAACAGGAATTCTCTCATTTTGATGGATGTTTCATGGTCGATTTATTAGTTGTTGTTTGTCCAGGTGTAATGACATTGGGGTGATTTACATAATCGCTAGGGGAATGTATTGATTCACGAAGGGGAAATTAAGAAACAAACATGGCTTCTTTAATCTTAGGTCTGAGGGATAAACGTTCTTTAGGTCAGAGAGAAAAATTAATATTTTATTTTTAAATAGGGCTTCATTGATCTTTAGTGTCAGGAATTAGAAATGAAATCACTTGTTATCTTGGAATTATGCGGGAGTCTAAAGAGAAAGAAATTCTATTTTTAAATACGGCTTCACTGAGCTTTAAGTCGGAGAGATAAATTTATATTCCAACGAAACCTTAATAGTGTAGCTAGGAACATTTATGAGATGAAGAGATTAACGTAGGAATGGATTTCCTAGAAATTTTAAATGTGAAAGCACAGAGATGCCAAAAAACAAAAGGAATACGCTGAAGTTACGATTAGGGATTATTTGGGCGAAACCGTTTTAGGGAATTATTTTGGCGAAACAGTTAGAGACATTTTAAAAGATGATTTAAAAGATGATTTTAGAAGAGGATTTGATGGTGAAACTCTGTGGTCGTCATAATACACAAGTTCCATTTGCACAGTGTTGTGAGGTCCCTTACCAAAACCCCAAAGAGTCCTTATACCCCACCCCAACCCCGAAGGGTCCTCATACCCCACTCCAACCCCGAAGGAAGCCCCCGGTCCTCAAAGGTCCACCGGGCTCCCGAAGGGCCACCCGGCCCTCAAGGGTCCCCCAGACCCCCAAAGGACCCCCACAGGCCCCAAAGGCCCCCCCCTTGACCCCCAAAGAGCCCCCCTCCCTCTTCCTTACCTAACCTCCCCCTCCTCATCTTCCCTCCCCCTCCCCTCCTCCCCCTCCCCTCATCCCCCTCCCCTCCTCCCCCTCCCCTCCTCCCCTCCCCTCCCCTCCCCCATTTTTTAATATTTTTTTTGTGCATTGAGACACAGAAGGACCCCCTCCCCCCTACCCCTCCCCCCTAAAGGGCCCCCGGCGCCCCAAAGGCTCCTGAGCCACCATTTTAATACTTTTTTAAGGCTTTATTATATATTTTCAGAACAAATTATTATTTTAGGGAATTATTTCGGCGAAACAGTTAGAGACATTTTTAAGATGATTTTTGAAGAGATTTTAGAAGAGGATTTGAGGGTGAAAATCTGTGGTCGTTATAATACACAAGTTCCATTTGAACAGTGTCATGAGGTCCTCTATCCCCAACCCCAAAGGGTTCCGATCCCCCTACCCCAACCCCCAACGAAGCCCCAGGTCCTCAAAGGTCCCCCAAGCACCCAAAGGACCACCCGGCCCGCAAGGCCCCCCCCAGACCCTCAAAGGCCCTCCCCGGGTCCCGTCTTTCGGTGATGTATGTTGTCTGAAACCTATGATTTGGGGTGTATGGGTTGCTATTTTTGACTTTTCTGGGTTGGATTTCTTAGTCTTTCATAGGTATATGTTGTCTGAATCCTATGATTTGGGATGGGTGGTTTGCTATTTTTGACTTTTCTGAGCTGGATTTTTTAGCCTTTTATAGGTGTGTGTTGTCAGAAAATTATGATTTGGGATGCGTAGTTTGCTATTTGGACTTTTCAGAGCTAGGATTCTTAGTCTCTCATAGGTGTTTGTTGTCTGAAACTTCTAGTTTGGGATGAGTAGTTTGCTATTTCAGACTTTTATGAGCTAGGCTTTCCTAGTATATCGTAGGTGAATGTTGTCAGAAAATTATGATTTGGGATATGTAAATTACTATTTCGGGCTTTTCTGAGCTAGATTTCTTAGTCCCTCATAGGTGTTAGTTGTCTGAAACCTATAGTTTAGGATGAGTAGTTTGCTATTTTTGACTTTTCTGAGCTAGGTTTCTTAGTCTTTCATAGGTGTGTGTTGTCAGAAACTTATGATTTGGGATATGTAAATTACTATTTTTGACTTTTCTGAGCTAGATTTCTTAGCCTTTCATGGGTGTTTGTTGTCTGAAACCTATAGTTTGGGATGAGTAGTTTGCTTTTGGACTTTTAAGTGTGTGTGTAAGTCATTGTTGTGTGTAAGTTTATTTGTTTGTAATTTGGTGTCCTTTTGGATGGTTTTTTGGGAGTGAAATTTTTTGTGTTTTTGTTAGTAATTTAGGTTGTTTAAGTTTTTGTGTGTGTGTAAGTTTTTTTTTTTGTGTGTATTTGTGATTTTTTGTGTTAATGCTAATCTTTGCTTTTAATTGTGTTATTTTGTGTAAGTTTTTTGTGTGTGTGTGTGTAAGTTCTTTTGTGTGTGTGTATGTTTTTGTGTATATTTTTGTGTGTGTGTAAGTTTTTGTGTGTGCGTTTAAGTTTTTGTGTTTGTGTAGGTTTGTGTGTATGTAAGTTTTTGTGTGTGTGTGTATGTTTTTGTGTGTGTGTGTGTTAGTTTTTGTGTGTGTGTGTGTGTAAGTTTTTGTGTGTGTGTGTGTATTTTTTTATGTGTGTTTTTTTTTGTATTTGTGTTTAAGTATTTGTGTGTGTGTGTAAGTTTTTGTGTGTGTGTGTGTATTATTTTGCGTGTGTGTGTAATCTTATGTGTGTGTGTAAGTTTTTGTGTGTGTGTATGTTTTTTTGTTTGTGTCAGTTTTTGTTTGTGTGTGTAAGTTTTTGTGTGTGTGTAAGTTTTTGTGTTTGTGTATGTTTTTTTTTGTGTTTATGATTGGGTTTGTTTATAAGTTTTTGTGTGTGTGTGTAAGTTTTTGTGTGTGTAAGTTTTTTTGTCTGTTAGTTTTTGTGTACGTGTGTCAGTTTTTGTGTGTGTGTTAGTTTTTGTGTGTGTGTAAGTGTTTGTTTGTGTGTATGTTTTTGTGTGTGTGTAATTTTTTTTGTGTGTGTAAGTTTTTTGTGTGTGTATGTTTTTGTGTGTGTGTGTAAGTTTTTGTGTGTGTGTGAGTTTTTTTTGTGTGTGCCCATATCTATTCTATTTTCCTAAAATAATATATAATTTTCGTGTGTGTTTGTGTGTGTAGTAAGTTTTTGTTTGTGTTTAAGTTGTTTTATGTGTTTAAGTTTTTGTGTGTGTTAGATTTTGTGTGTGTGTGTGTAAGTTTTTTTTTGAGTGTGTAAGTTTTTGTGTGTGTGTAAGTTTTTTGTGTGTATGTAAGCTTTTTGTGTGTGTGTAAGGTTTTTGTGTGTGTGTTAGATTTTGTGTGCGTTTAAGTTTATGTGTGTGTGTTAGTTTTTTTTCTTTTTTTAAGTTTTTTTGGTTTAGTAAGTTGTTTGTTTGTTCGAGTAAGTTTTTGTGTGTGTGTGTAAGTTTTTGTGTGTGTTTAATTTTTTTTCTGTGTGTGTAAGATTTTGTGTGTGTGTGTAATTTTAGGTTTGTGAGATAGTTTTTATGTGTGTGTTTGTTTTTGTGTGTGTGTACTTTTTTTTGTGTGTGTATTTTTTTGTGTTTTTGTAAGTTTTTTTGTGTGTGTGTAAGTTTTTGTGTGTGTGTGTAAGTTTTTGTGTGTGTGTGTAAGTTTTTGTTTGTGTAAGTTTTTTTGTGGTTGTGTTATTTTATGTGTGTGTGTGTGTTTAAGTCTTTGTGTGTGTGTGAGTTTATGTGTGTGTAAGTTTTTGTGTGTGTATAAGTTTTTGTGTGTGTGTAAGTTTTTTTTTGCGTGTTTAATTTTTTGTGTGTGTTAGTTTTGTGTGTGTGTGTGTAATTTTTTTTGTGTGGGTAAGTTTTTGTGTGTGTGTAATTTTTTTTGGGTGTGTAAGTTTTTGTGTGAATTTAAGTTTTTTTATGTGTTTGTAAGTTTTTGTGTGTTTGTTATTTTTTTTGTGTTTGTCCGTTTTTTTTGTGTGGGTTAGTTTTTTTGTGTGTGTGTAAGTTCTTTTGTGTGTGTTTAAGTTTTTGTGTAAATTTTCGTGTGTGTGTAAGTTTTTGTGTGTGTAAGTTTTTGTGTGTGTGTGTGAGTGTTTGTGTGTGTTTTTGTTTTTATGTGTGTGTTTGTTTTTGTGTGTGCGAGTGTTTGTTTTTTTTTGTGTGTTTCATTTTTTGTGTGTGTATGTTTTTGTTTGTATTTAATCTTTTGTGTGTGTGTAAGTTTTTTTTTGTGTGTGTTATTTTTTTTGTGTGTGTAATTTTTTTTGTAAATTTTCGTTTGTGTGTTTTTTTTTTTGTGTGTGTTTTTTTTTTTTTGTGTGTGTGTTTGTTTTTTTTTTTGTTTATTTTTTTGTGTGTGTTTTAGTTTTTTTGTGTTTTTTTTTTTTTGTTTCTGTGTTAGTTTTTGTGTGTGTGTAAGTTTTTGTGTGTGTGTGTGTAAGTTGTTTTGTGTGTGTAAGTTTTTGTATTTGTGACCATATTAATTCTATTTTCCTAAAATAATATAAAATTTTTAATTTCAATTAAGAATATTCTGAAAGATATGAAAAAATTTAAAACACTATTCTAAATTTATCATAGAAGATAGATAAGTTCAAGTTCTCTTCTGAATTTTACCAAAGAACATAATTCAATTCTAATTTCTCCAGAGAAAATAAAAAGCTTCCACTTCAGTTTTAAGTTCACCAAGACATTAAAAATTTAAAGTTCAAGCTCTAAAATTTCCGTAGAAGATATGAAAAGTTATACTATGATTGTGATTATTTTCTATGAAGATAAAAAGTTTCACTTTAATTCTAAATTTTCTTAAATTCAATTCCGACTTTTCTCAAAGAGATGAAAAGGTTTAAAGTTCTGTTCCAAATTTTTTCCCGGAAGAAGAAAAGTTCAACTTCGATTCTGAATTTTCTCAATGAAAATGAAATAAGTTATTGATCAATTCTATTTTCCCAAAATAATATAAAAAGTTTCCACTTCAGTTCAGGTTTTTCTCAAAGAGATGAAAAAATTTTAAATACTGTTCCAAATTTTTCATAGAAGATAGAAAAGTTCAAGTTCTCTTCTGAATTTTACCAAAGAACACAATTCAATTCTAATTTCTCCAGAGAAAATAAAAAAATTCCACAGATTATTTTCCATGAAGATAAAAAGTTTCACTTTAATTCTAAATTTTCTTAAATTCAATTCCGATCTTTCTCAAAGAGATGAAAAAATTTAAAGTTCTGTTCCAAATATTTTCCCGGAAGAAGAAAAGTTCAACTTCGATTCTGAATTTTTCTGAATGAAAATGAAATAAGTTATTGATCAATTCTATTTTCCTAAAATAATAAAAAATATTTCACTTCAATTCAGATTTTTCTCAAAGAGATGAAAAAATTTAAAATACTGTTCCAAATTTTTCTTACAAGATAGAAAAGTTCAAGTTCTCTTCTGAATTTTACCAAAGAACATAATTCAATTCTAATTTCTCCAGAGAAAATAAAAAGCTTCCACTTCAGTTGTAAGTTTTTGTGTGTGTGTAAGTTTTTGTGTGTGTGTGTAATTTTTTGTTTTTTTGTAAGTTTTTTGTATGTGTGTGTGTTATTTTTTTTTTTTATGTAAGTTTTTGTGTGTGTGTGTAAGTTTTTGTGTGGGTGTGTGTAATTTTTTGTGTGTGTGTAAGTGTGTGTAAGTGTGTGTAAGCCTACGTACGTGCGCGTACGTAGGCTAACCTAACCTAACATAACCTAACCTAACTTAATCTATCCTTACCTAAACTAATTTAATCTTGCTACCATGTTTAAGTTAGGTTAGGTTAGCGTATCCTGTTCGCTCATTATAAGTTAACCAAAATTAACCAAATTAAAACTGTAGAAATGTTTCTAATTATTTATTAATCTTTATTTATACCTAACCTAACCGATCATTTTTGGTTGTTATATGAATTAACAGAATTAAAGAAAAATTTGAAATAAAGTGGTAATTTTTACGTTCATGGTAAATAATCACAATCATAGTTTAGCCATTCCTATTTTCTGTGGAAAAATTTAAAATTGAACTTTAAATTTTTTATGTCTTTGAGAAATTAGGAACTGAAATGGAAGCTTTTTAATTTTTAATTCTGAATTTCAGAATTGATCTAACTTTTTTTTCTCTTCTCTAAGAAAATTCAGAAGAGAACTTTTACATTTTGCACTTCTTCGAGAAAACTCAGACTTAAAGTGGAGTTCCATATCTTCCTGAAGAATGTTCACAATCAAAGTATAACTTTTCCTATCTTCTATGAAAAATTTTGAACAATATTTATATTTTTTCATCTCTTTGAGAAAAATCTGAATTGAAGTGGAAAATTTTATATTATTCTAGGAAAATGGAATTGATCAATAACTTATTTCATTTTCATTGAGAAAATTCAGAATCAAAATTGAACTTTTCTTCTTCCGGGAAAATATTTGGAACAGAACTTTAAATTTTTTCATCTCTTTGAGAAAGGTCGGAATTGAATTTAAGAAAATATAGAATTAAAGTGAAACTTTTTATCTTCATGGAAAATAATCATAATCATAGTATAACTTTTCCTATCTTCTATTGAAAAATTTAGAACTGAACTTTACATTTTTTATGTCTTGGTGAGCTTAAAACTGACTTGGAAGCTTTTTATTTTCTCTGTAGAAATTAGAATTGAATTTGGTTCTTTGGTAAAATTCATAAGAGAACTTGAACTTTTATATATTCTATGAAAAAATTTGGAACAGTATTTTGAATTTCTTTTTCTGTTTGAGAAAAATCTGAACTTAAGTGTAAAATTTTTTTATTATTTTGGGGAAAGAGAACTGATCAATATTTTATTTCATTTTCATTACGAAAATTCAGAATAGGAGTTGAACTTTTCTTCACTTCTTTGAGAAAATTTAAAATTGAAGTGAAACTTTTTATCTTCATAGAAAATAATCACAATCATAGTATAACTTTTCCTATCTTCTATGGAAATTTTTTTATCTTCATGGAAAATAATCTATGGAAGCTTTTTATTTTCTCTGGAGAAATTAGAATTGAATTGTGTTCTTTGTTAAAATTAAGAAGAGAACTTTAACTTTTCCATATTATTTGAAAAAATTTGAAAAGTATTTAAAATGTTTTAATCTCTTTGAGAAAAACACGAGCTGAAGTGGAAAATTTTTACATTATTTTGGGGAAATAGACTTCATTAATAACTTATTTCATTTCCTGTGAGAAAATTCAGAATCTAAGTTGAACTTTTCTTATTCCGGGTAAATATTTGGAACAGAACTTTAAATTTTTTCATCTCTTTGAGAAAAGTTGGAATTGAATTTAAGAAAATTTAGAATTAAAGTGAAACTGTTTATATTCATAGAAAATAATCACAATCATAGTATAAATTTTCATATATTCTACTGAAATTTTAGAGCTTGAACTATAAATTTTTTATGTCTTGGTCAACTTAAAACTGAAGTGGAAGCTTTTTGTTTTCTCTGGAGAAATTAGAATTGAATTATGTTCTTTGGTAAAATTCAGAAGAGAACTTGAATATTCACTATCAGAGTATAACTTTTCCTATATTCATTTAAAAAATTGGAACAGAACTTTAAATTTTTTCATCTCTATGTGAAAAGTCGGAACTGAATTTAAGAAAATTTAGAATTAAAGTGAAACTTTTCATCTTCACAAAAAAATAATCACAATTATAGAATAACTTTTTCTCTCTTCGAGGGAAAAATTTAGAAATGAAATTTAAATTTCTTATGTCTTGGTAAACTTAAAACTGAAGTGGAAGCTTTTCATTGTCTCTGGATAAATTAGAATTTAATTATCTTCTTTGGTAAAATTCAGAAGAGAACTTTAACTTTTCTATCTTGTAATAAAAATTTGGAACAGTATTTCAAATTTTGTAATCTCTCTGAGAAAAATCTGAATTGAAGTGTAAAATTTTATATTATTTTAGTAAAATATACTTAATCAATAACTTATTTCATTTTCATTGAGAAAATTCAGAATCGAAGTTTAACTTTTCTTCTTCCGGGAAAATATTTGGAACAGAACTTTAAATTTTTTCATCTCTTCGAGAAAGGTAGGAATTGAATTAAAGAAAATACAGAATTAAAGTGAAACTTTTTATCTTCATGGAAAATAATCTGTGGAAGCTTTTTATTTTCTTTGGAGAAATTAGAATTGTATTGTGTTCTTTGGTAAAATTCAGAAGAGAACTTTAACTTTTCTTATTACGGGACAATATTTGGACAGAACTTTAAATTTTTTCATATCTTTGAGAAAGGTCGGAATTGAATTTAAGAAAATTTAGAATTAAAGTGAAACTTTTTATCTTCATGGTAAATAATCTGTGTAAGCTTTTTATTTTCTCTGGAGAAATTAGAATTGAATTGTGTTCTTTGGTAAAATTCAGAAGAGAACTTGAACTTTTCTATCCTTTATGAAAAATTTGGAACAGTATTTTAAATTTTTTCATCTCTTTGAGAAAAATCTGAACTGAAGTGGAAACTTCTTATATTATTTTGGGAAAATAGAATTGATCAATAACTTATTTCATGTTCATTGAGAAAATTCAGAATCGAAGTTGAACTTTTCTTCTTCCGGGAAAATATTTGGAACAGAACTTTAAATTTTTTCATCTCTTTGAGAATGGTCGGAATTGAATTTAAGAAAATTTAGAATTAAAGTGAAACTTTTTATCTTCATGGAAAATAATCACAATCATAGTATAACTTTTCCTATCTTATACGGAAAAATTTAGAAGTGAACTTTAAATTTTTAATGTCTTGGTGAACTTAAAACTGGAGTGGAAGCTTTTTATTTTCTCTGGAGAAATTAGAATTGAATTATGTTCTTTGGTAAAATTAAGAAGAGAACAAACAAAAAAACTTTAGTGTTTCACACATACACAAAAAATAACACACACACAAAAACATACACACACACACAAAAACTTACACACACACACACAAAAACTTACACACACACACACATAAACTAACACACACAAAAAAACTTACACACAGATGAAACTTACACACACACAAACTACACACAAACTTACACACAAAAAAAAAATTACACACACACAAAAACACTTACACAAACAAAAACACTTACACACACAAAAAAAACTTACACACACACAACAAAATACACACACACAAAAACTTAAACACAAACAAAAAATTACACACACACAAAAACATAACAATATAAAAACTATTACACACACACACAAAATCTGACACAAACATTAAAAATTAGACACACACAAAAACATACAAAAACACACACAAAAAATAAAAAAAACACACACAAAAAATAACACACACACACAAACACTGAAAAACACAAACAAACACTTAAACACACACAAAAACATAAACACAAACAAAAACTTACAAACACAAAAACAAACATACACACACACAATAATTTACACAAAAACATACACACACACACACAAGAACTTGAATTATGTTCTTTGGTAAAATTCAGAAGAGAACTTGAACTTTTCTATCTTCTATGAAAAATTTAGAAAAGTATTTTAAATTTTTTTTTAATCTCTTTGAGAAAAATCTGAATTGAAGTGGAAAATTTTATATTATTTTAGGAAAATAGAATTGGTATGGGCACACACACAAAAACTTAAACACACACAAAAAATTACAAAAAAAAAAAAAAATACACACACAAAAACTTACACACACAAACAAAATTAAACGTACAAACAAACTTACACCAAAACAAAAACTTACACACACACACACAAAAACTTACACACAAACAAAAACTAACACACACACAAAAACTTACAAACAAACAAAATCTCACAAACAAAAAAACACACATACACACACACAAAATCATACACACACACAAAAACTTACACACACAAAAAAACTTACACATACATAAAAACCTTAGCACACAAAAACAATTACACACCCACAAAAACTTACACACACACACACAAAAACTGACACACACACACACACAAAAACATACACACACACACACAAAAACTTACACACACATAAAAACTGAAAAGTAAAAAAAAACTTACACACACACACAAAAAAACAAACACACACAAAAACTTAAAAACAAACGAAAAATAAAACAAAAAATTACACGCACACACAAAAGAAAATACACACACACACAAAAAATAAAAAAAAAAAAAAAAACTTACCCGCTAAAAAACACTTACACACACACAAAAACATACACACACACAAACACTTACACACACACAAAAAAAACTTACACACACACAAATAATTACACACACACAAAATAATACACACACACAAAAAAATACACACACAAAAAAACTTTCGCACACATAAAAAAAACTTAACAAGCAAAAAGAAAATTACACACACACAAAAAATAACGAACACAAAAAAAAAACCACACAAACAGAAAACAAAAAAAAAACAAAAAAAAAAATACACACACACACAAAAACAAAAAAACAAACACAAGAAATACACACTCACACAGACAAATACACACACACACACACACTAATAAACACACACAAACAAAAATACACACACGCAAAAACACACACATAAAAAAGAAATTACATACACAAGAAAACAAAAACACACATAAGAAAATACACACACAAAAAAACTTACACACACATAAAACATTCACACAAACACAAACACAATACAACAAAAACACAAACTTAATCACCCACAATATCATACACACACACAAAAAAACAAAAATACAAACAAAAAGTTACTCACACACACAAAAAAAAAAAAAAAAAAACAAAAAAACACGCACAAAAAAAATAATATAAAAACAAAAAAATTACACACAAAAAATACTAACAAAGAAAAAAAAAAATTAAACACACAAAAAAAATGAAACAAGCAAACAAAAACTTACACACACACAAAAACTTACACACACACACACAAACACACACACAAAAACTTACGCACACAAAAAAACTTATTACACACACACACACACACACGATAGTGTTATATTATTTTATTAAAAGATAATTTATATTGGCACAAAAAAAAAAAATAACACACACAAAAAAAATTATACACTCAAAAAAAAAATTACACACACAAAAAAAATTAAACACAAAAAAAAAATTACACACAAAAACAAAAAAACATACATACATAAAATTAAACAAACACACAAAAACTGACACAAACAAAAAATTACACACAAAAAAAAACACACACACAAAAACTAAAATACACAAACTCACAAATACACACACACACAAAAACTTACACACACACAAAAACTTACACACACATAAAAACTCACACACACAAAAATAAATTACACACACACAAAAACTTACACACACAAAAAAAACTTACACACACAAAAAAACTTACACACACACAAAAACTTAAAAACCCAAACAAAAAAATACACACACACATAAACTTACACACACACAAAAACTTACAAACACACACACAAAAAATTAAAAAAAAATAAAAAAATACACACACAAAAAAACTTACACAAACAAACAAAAAAAAATAAACACACACACACAAAAAAAAAAAAACAAACAAAAACTTATACACACACACAAAAACTTACACACACACAAACTTACACAAACACAAAAACTTAAACACACACACACAAAAACTATAACACAAAAAAAAACTTACACACACACACAAAAGAACTAACACACACACAAAACTTACACACACACAAAAAACTTACACACACACAAAAACTTACAAACACAAAAAAACTTACACAAAAACAAAAACTTACACACACAAAAAAAAACTTTTTTTGCGGCGCATCCCTGCGGCGCATCCTGCGGCACTTTCCTGCGGCGCCTCCCTGTGGCGCCTCCCCTGCGGCGCTTTCCTGACCCGCGGCGCATCCCTGCGGCACATCCTGTGGCGTTTTCCTGGACCACGGCGCATCCCGGCGGCGCTTCGCGGGCCCGGGGGACCTTGGGGGACCGGGGGAGGGCCTTTGGGGCACAGGGAGGGCCTTTGGGGGTCTGGGGGGCACTTGAGGACCGAATGGTCCTTTGGGAGCCCGGTGAACCTTTGGGGGCCGGGGCAGGGCCTTTGGGGGTCCGGGGGGCAGTTGGGGGCCTGGGGGACATTTGGGGACCGGTGGAGGGCCTTTGGAACCCCGTTGGTCCTTTGGGAGCTCGATGGGTCTTTGGGGGGCCAAAGGGGGGAGGGGCCCTTCGGGCCCCGGGGGGGGGGGTCTGAGGAGGGCGTTTGGGGGCGCCGGTGGCCCTTTGGGAGCTTGGGGGACCTTTGAGGACCGGGGGCTTCCTTCGGGGTTGGGGTAGGAGGATTGGAACCCTTTGGGGTTGGGTAGAGGACCTCACAACACTGTTCAAATGGAACTTGTGTATTATAACGATCACAGAGTTTCACCCTCAAATTCTCTTCTAAAATCATCTTTTAAAATGTCTCTAACTGTTTCGCCGAAATAATCCCATAAAATGGCTAAAACGGTTTCGCCCAAATAATCCCTAAACGTAATTTCAGCGTGTTCCTTTTGTTTTTGGCATCTCTGCGCTGAGGCAATTCAAATTAATAAGAAACCTGATTCCCGCGCTAAAACAATTCATCGCTAAGATGTTTCTTGGAGAATTGTTTCCATGGCAATGTTTATTAATATCTTTTGGATTTCGACCAGTAGAACTGTTTCCGAGGCAAAGACATTAATGACTTGGATCTATTCCTGGAGAATCGTTTCTAGGCGAAAATTTTTAAAGTCTGACAGATGATGTCATTGGTTGATTGATCTGTCAAGAAAGGGGAATTAATTTGTTGTTTCTAAGGAGAATTATTGATTCACGATAGGGGAATTGAGGTCGACAGCACAGGTGTCCTGACTCGTGACAGCACCTCGTGGTTTATGGTTTTTTCAGTGAGAAAGTTCCTGTTTTTTCAAATTCTAACTGACAAAACCATAAAAACATAAATAAATGTGAGAAAGTTCCTGTTTTTCAAATTATCACTGACAAAAACCATAAATCATCCAAAACCATCCATTAAAAACATCAAATAAATCGAACAACACACATAACCATCCATGAAAACATACATAAATGTGACAAAGCTCCTTTTTTTCCAAGTTAGAAAATTCATGTTTTTTCATTCTCAGTGAGAAAACCATAAACCACGCGCTGTAGTCACGAGTTATATATAGGTATCTACTAGCTATCTTCTCCTTAGTGAGAACAGGGCGTTTCACCTCTTGTTGTTGTGGATTAATAAGTCTTTCAGTCACAATTACTTCTTCGCCTTCTACTTTTTGGCGTGTTGGTGTCAGCTCCAGAGCTAATTTTATCTCCGTAACTTGAGCGGACTAGACCAGATCAGTCTTGTACGGAAGCCGTTTGCTTAGTCCTTGTCTGAAGACAAAAGCCTTGAGTTTCATGTCGGAAAAAAGATTGTGTTTGTACAGTTTTGTACACGATTTGTAGTCCCATACCTTTGTCAGCTGCATAACAATGAACGGTTGGTCTCGCCTTACTGATTTCAAATGTCTAGCCAGACTCAAGGGTGAATGGATCTCAATGTGCTTCAAGTACCATTCTATTTGGCTGTGAATGTTGTCAACCTCTTGAACAAGGCTGAGACTGGCTTCTGAGTATTTCATAGTTACTTTTTGGATTCGAGGATGTTGCCGAAGGAAGTGCTGCATAGCGAAACTCATTATACTGTTTCTGTTTTGGCTTATGCAAGAATCACTCCATGTAATAAGCTCCTCATATTCAGGATGATCCGAAACAATCTTCTCGAGAATCATGATAACTGCATTTGCCATCTCGTTCCCTGATCTACCAAGCACGCTCTCGTTCCAAATGACACAGTACACATCTTTTTTTGCGGACAAAATTGCAGCCATGTTAAAGCAATTTAGTTTCCGCTTGTAAAAATAACACGACACGTCACCCCTCGGCAAAGCAAACACGTTTTCCAAATCAAAGCAAATCACTGGGATGTTCTTTGCCCTATCCCTTTTCCTTTCTTCTGTGCAGTTGCCACTGAGTCTTTTATGCTCCAAAACCTTAGCCACCCTATCAACAGGAAGTTCTATTTTGTTTACTTCCGCAGCTACTCGATGTTCCTCACAACGGCCACAGCGGTCCCCTCTTGGAACAAATAAAACGATATTGACTTCAGTCAATATTGTCTTTCTATATATTAACTCCGAGACTGGGCTCTATTTCTTATCTGCACTAAAAGATGTGGACTTTTTTTAAATAGTTGTTACGTTTAGACGCGACTCCAAATACTCGCGCTGCGTTCTAGAACGACAATAGTGCGAGGGCATTCGCACGAAAGCGTTGATGTGCTCTTTCACTAGATCAATCTTGGTCTGGGATGTTTTGTTCGCCGCTGTTTGCGGTTCGCTCCTTGCAGCTGGAAAATCGGAATGGGGGTCTTTAACTTTCTGAGCATAGTACACTCTCTGCTGAGAAACGTCGTACGTAGAAAGAAAAAAGTCTCAGCAAACTCTTAGAGTCTTTCCTCTAAAATTCACAAAATACTGGAAGTAAAACTTTTTCTGGTGACAACGTTTTTATTCTTTTTCTTTCCTTTCTTTGTAGTGCTCTTAAGAAGGAGCATTCTTTTCTCTTTGGCACTAAGTCTCCAGAGCATATCACGTAGCTTCAACCGAGACTCATCATCAACATTCAATTTGCAGGAAAAATGGCACTTTTCGTTACATTTCAGGGCTTCTCCGACACTCCGATTCTTTCCATAAGTTTTCCCAGTTTTTTCATCCCTGAATATTTTACCACTCTGAGCGGCTGATTTAGCTTTGTTACGAAGCCAGTTTGCTTCCAGTCTTAGTCTCTTTCGACACTTCTTTTCCTGGAGAGTGCTATCCGAAGAAGTAGTCGATGGTTCTCGAGCACTAGTTTCAACAGATTCAACTGTCATCTCAGTCATTACCACTGCCTGAGTCTGGTTACAGTCAGGGGCATCTCGACCAATTTCAACTGTCGATCCTACATCTGAGTTAAATAGATCTAAATCTTGATCGTTCTCTGCAGCATCAGCTGTGCTGGAGGATGCAGTCACAGTAACAGGCATACTGGAGATGTTAGCAACATTCTCATGTTGATTGTCATCATCCGAGGATACCTCAGAAAGAACATAGGTTTTATCATTGTCCTCGTCACTGTCATGTTCGAGATCTTCAAGCTCAGAAAGGCTGTCTTCAGAATCACTCTCGCCAGAAGGTAAGTTACAGAGAATTTCTGAAACATCTGAAAGCTTCAATCTACTTGGTTGCAGCATCTGGACGAAAAAAATATCTTCAAAAAATTTTCAGGTCCGTATTATACAGGACTAACAGGATGCATCCCAAGCGGCAGAGACTTCAACCTGGTCAGCGACATTTTACCATTATGACACGCAATGGAAGCTCAGGACAAATCAGTTCACGGTCAAGCGACAGAAGAATGATAAGTAAGGACGTGAACGATGAGGTGATGAAAGAGGTTGTGATTGTTTGAGAAAAAAAGTAAAACGGAGGCGGACATTTGGGCCAATTTTCGACCCTCTCTTAAAGCGGGCTGGTTCTGCAGTATTAAATCCAATTGTCCAAAGCCTCCAAGCGCGCGGGATAATATACTAAATTAAGCGAAAGTACAAACAAGTACAAACCGACACGAAACCAAATACTCCGAGATCAAGAAAATGACCCTCTTCCAGAAGCTTTCGTGGGTAAAGGTGCAGTGTAGCTCCCCCTGATAAGAACAGCTTATGTCCATTAGTTACTGAGACAAGGAGATCTTTATGCACCTAAAATCCTGAAAAAATAGTTTCACCGGAAAATAAGCCCTAGGACTTGTCTCCGATTAATTAGGAGTCGTAACACCGCTGCTTTTTATTGTATGCTTTACTGTTCCGTACAAACAAAATACTTGAAATAATGTAATAACTAAAATCAGTAGATTGTAATAGGTATATAAGTGTTTATTAGTACCAATTAAACATCTAAATATTTCAGAAGATACTGGGCTATATTGGGCTAAATCTAGCTACCATAGCCTATGAGCCTGCGGCCTAGCCTTATTATGTAGAGGCCCCTAAAAAGGCTACATTTTAAGGGGCAAGAGGGGACTGCATCCCCTCACTAATTAAAACAGCTTATATAAAAACAGCTTATTTCTAAGGGTATATTTTTCAGTCAATTGGGTTGGAAAGTTGCACAGATACTGTCCAGTAGAAGCAGAATGCAAAAAACACACTTCTTCCTGTATATTTCAGTTCTATTTGTAGAGCCTCTGCACCCTATACTACAGGGGGAGCTACACTGCACCTTTACCGCTTTCGTGAGACAGTTCGTAGTCTGAGCAAAAGTTGTTAACCAAGATCAAGTACAGTCCTTTTCAAAGAAGTTTACTAAAAAGGGTGGGGAGAGACCTCGTGCACACAGGCAGGATTCCTGCTTTTTCAGTTTACTCCAAAGCACAGTTCTCTTCCACTTATGGGGAGATAAGAGTTAGAAAATTGCTGGAACATCCTTGGCAGATATCCTCCTGAGGAGACTGTGTTACGCCACAACCTGAAGCCTTAATTATTTTTCTGATTTTTATTTTGCTTTGGTTGGCAAAAATCAACATAGGCCAGTTGCAGTACCTAGAGCCTAAAGCAAAGTTTGTTGACTCCATCTAGCAGATTCGAGAAAGAAAATCTAGGTTAATCAGTTGGAGTGTATTGCAAAGATATAAAGCAAAAAGAAAACTCTAAATACATACCTCACAACAGAATCTAATCAAGTAAGATTGTAATTTTCTAACTCTCTCTCCAGCCAAAACAAACAGTATTCTTTTCTTCTTCTGCTGATGAGAGTGATGAAAAAATCGCCTAGTAGGACATTTTTGCTCGTAGGACAAAATTGCTTACAAATTTTTCAGAATTTGCTACCGTAGAACAAAACTGCACGCTTCGTAACGGGAAAACTATGGCACGTACAGCAACGCCCTATAGACCATATGAAAGCGCGCAAAAACATACGCCAGATGGTGTGGAATATCTAAAAAAAATTCTTAATGCAGTAGGACAATTTTGTTCTGAGGTGACGTAATGAAACCGTTTTTCTTTGTTCACTCCGGGATAATCAGCTCCGGGATAATAGCCTAAGCGATATAAACCTTAACTTTCTTTTTTTTTATTCATTATTACATTTGCTTCGATTGAACTTAAATTAATTGGCTTTTGAAGAAAAGACGGCAAATCTGTGTCCTTTAAACCCGTATTGATTTCAATATTAATGAGTTAAACTGTGATTGTAGCGGAAATTAATCGACTTTGAAGAAAGAACAGAAAAACGTCTGAGATTAAAACCTGACACGTCTTAGGGCTGAAAGAAACACCTTCTGAGGCTGTTCAGTTTCATTATTACATTTATTTCGATTGAACTTAAATTAATTGGCTTTTGAAGAAAATACGGTAAATCTGTGTCAGTTAAACCGGAGTGATTTCAATGGGATTAAATTAAACTGTGATTATAGCAGAAATTAATTGACTTTTTCAGAAAGAACGGCAAAAGGTCTGAGATTAAAACCCGACACGTTTCAGGGCTGAAAGTTACATCTTCTTAGGCTGTTGAGTTTATTATGACTCGGGGATAATCAGATTAGCGTGAGCGAAATAAACTTTAGCTTTTGTGATAATATTTGAAAAAAAAGATAAGCATTGTTTTCATTCTATTTTCTTTCATCTACATGGAAAGTACAAGAATATAAATGATAATTAAAACTATATTTATTATTTTAAATGAATACAGATTCTTCTCCCTCAAAAAAGCAAAAAAAATAAGAATAGTCGAGCTAAAAACGCCACAATCAATAAAACCCATAATCAACTTTGGTGGAGATGAAAGTGAGATATAGGGTCATTTCATAGGGTCTCTCGGCTATATTTGAAATTGGCAAAAATATATCTGCTATGACTATTACTATGTATATGTATATTTTTTTAGTTATTATAATGTTCGGTTTAATTGACTCCTAGTATATTGGTTTGAAACATTCATCGCGTGGCGTCATTTTTGAAGCGGCATTCGTATTAGAAGATGAACAATGCAGTGAACTATATATCTATAAATGGAATATTAATTATAATATTTTCAAGTATGATAAAAAAACGATGAAGTGCAGCATTATATTTTATAAATCGAAATAGCTTTTATGATAGAATCATAAGACCATTCAATGAAAATGATTATGAAATAAAAAAAATAGTACAAGAGGAAATTCAAGAAACATGCAGATTTTTCGGTGTGCAGGCACTTTATATAAAAGGAAATATCCCAACGGATAAGGCCCTAATAGAAGAATGTGATAAGAACATTCCAATATTCAATTTGGAGGACTTCAACGGTGAGAAATACCTGCATGCACTCATGGCCCCAAAGATGATGTTTGATATTTCGCTCAATGGGTGCCTAAGAAGATACCAGATAAGAAAAAATCCATCAGATATCCGACGACCTAAACCTTTGCCCCTTCTAGCAATATGATTAGAAAAGCAGTAATGTTTTAAGTGACTCTAAACTTGACAATTGAACAAAATACCAAAAATTACCCACGAGCCAATTTAAGAGCTAAAAATGAGTGACACTATAGCGTGTCATCAGTTGCTAAGGTCGAAGCTATAAAATAGACTGAATTGAATGTGTGTGTGTTTGTGTGGCAAAAGTTCTTTTTGGTTAATTTTTAATATTCAGTCGTCAATTAAAGAGACTTGGAATTTACCTGGTAGATGAGTTGGTTCAATGCAAAAGTGCTTTTAAATTAATTTGTGATACTCATTCACCAAATAAAAGATTTGAAACAAGTGTAATTTTGAAATTTAAACAATAAACATCTTTAAGCTTATCATTTCCTTTATTATTAGGTCTTTAACAAGAAGCAATCTATTTTCAAATTGAGCTATGATAGATGAAAATGCTGAAACAGAAATATCTTTTCACTGCGATTATAATTAAGTTTTAATACTCCAACACTACAAAAATATCCTTAGTCATATGTTTATGGACATGTAATAGTGAACTTTGAGCAATAAACATCTTTAAGCTTAACATTTTCCTATATTTTTAGACTTCTTGCTAGAAGCAATCACACTGCTAGTTTCAAATTAAGCTATGATGGATGAAAATATTGAAATGGGAATAGCTTTTAGCTGTGATTGTAATTAATTTTTGATGCTTCATCCCCAAAAAAATATCCTTAGTCATATGTTTATGAATATCTAATGGTGAAATTTAAGCAATAAACATCTTTAAGCTTAACATTTGCTTTATTTATAGACTTGTTACCAGAAGCAATTACACGGATGGTTTTAAATCAAGTTATGATGGATGAAAATGTTGAAATAGAAATAGCTTTTTTCTGCGATTTTATCATCTTTAAAGGCCACTATCATGATTTTACCAACTCGTATGATTCTAATGCAATCAACTTAGAACATTTGGACATTAAAATAAATTAGGTGAATCTGAAGGAGATGAGGAGGAAAAAATTGAATGAAATGAATTCGAACGGAATGGAGAGAAACTCAGTTTTAGATTGCTCAAGTAAGAAACTAGTGGAAGAAAGAGCACCATTACAGCCCCATGAAAGCTCAAAATCACAACGATGGTCTTGGAAAAGGAGGTACAACACATACGAAAAAGATCACAACGAGAAAAATAAAAGATCAAGGAAATCATGATCCCCCTGCAGGAATTCTTCGCATTTCTTGAAAAATACCAGAGGAGATTCGCATAAAAGAAATTTGACATACATAAAATTAACATCATCATCATAATTCTGGACGAACGCCCATTTATTAATTTTCACCTAATTTCATTACTGATGGCACTTATAGCAATGTCATACTTTTATATTTACAATAAATACGTATTGCCGTATTGTCTATTATATATTTTTGAAGAGGATCATATGACAGTTAGCTGATAATTTGGTTAAAATTTCAGACCACTTAATATTGGGATATACATAAGGTCGTATATATTCTAAGCGATTGATTTATTTTTGATGCTCAGTCCACAAGTTTGAAATTCGGAACTAAACTAGGTAGTATCAATGACCAGCCATAGAGTACTACGGAGTCAGCCGCATAAAAAACTTTTCAGTGAATTTTACATTTAAGTGTAGATGGCGACAAGTCTTATGTGCTGTCATCTTTTTAGCTCTACGTATAGATGGAAGATCACCTTTTCAGCTCTACTTATAGATGGCACTACACCCGCTCGGACACACAGGCATAGTGAGAGAGAAAAGCAAAAATAAAAGTTCATTTAGGTTGACTTAGCATGGCGAGTCATGATAAGTGAACCTAAATGATTCTAACTTTTTGCTTGTCTCTTTATGCAACATTTCATCTATCATAACTTAATTTGAAACTAGCAGTGTGATTGCTTCTGGTAACAGACCTCATAATAAAGGAAATGATAAGCTCAAACATGTTCATTGCTTAAAGTTCACTATTACACTTGTTTCAAATCTTTTAATTGGTGACTGAGTATCAAAAATTAATATAAAAGTAGTTTTGCATAGAGCAAACTCAGCTACATGGTAAATTCCAAATCGTTTTAATTGACGACTTTGCATTAAAAATTAATAAAAAAGCGTTTTTGCCACACACACACACGCATTCAATTTAATTTCTTTTATAGCTTCGACCTTAGCAACTAATCACACACTGTAGTGTCACTCATTTTTAGCTCTTAAAATGGCTGTTGGGCAAATCTATTTTTAATTTTTTCAATTGTCAAGGTTAGATTCACTTAAATCATTACCGCTTTTCTATTCTTATCGATAGAAGGGGCAAAACTTTAGTTCTCCGGATATCTGATGGATTTTCTCTTATCAGGTATCTTTTTAGGCACCCATTGAGCAAAATATCTAACTTCATCTTCGGGGTCATGAAATGCATGCACGTATTTGTCACATTTGAAGTTCTCCAAATTGAATAATGCAATGTTCTTATCAAATTTTTCGATTAGAACCTTATTCGGTGGGATATTTCCTTTATTATAATTTGCTTACACACCGAAAAAACTACATATTTCTTGAAATTCCTCTTGTGCTTTATATTTCATAACCATTATCATTGTATGGTCTTATGATTCTATAATAAAAGCCATTTCGATTTTTAAAATTTAATGTTGCACTCCATTGTTTTTTTTATTATACTTGAACATATTATGATTGATATTCCATTTATTTGAATAAAGTTAACTACACTTTTCATCTAAAAGTGCGAATGCCGCTTCAAAAATGATACCACACGATGAATGTTTCAAACCAATTTACTCGGAGTCAATTACACAATTTTCAAAGTCAATTACTGAACTGACTGAAATTTCTGAATTAATCAATTGAAAAATACACGCAGACATAGTAATAGTCATAGCAGATATATTTTTGCCAATTTCAAATATTGCCGAGAGACCCTATGCAATGGTGTTAAATGGAAACAAAAACTGAACCATTTCAATCAACATATCTGAAAACTCTAAGAACTATAGATCTATAGAATTACAAATGTATACATTGTTATTAATATTAATAAAGTTTATTTACATTTAACTGAACACTTCATTGCTGAATTTAATGTTGCAAGCCTCTGTAAATATCTTGCTTTAAAAATTAGACTATGCATATTTTTTTTTTGTATTATTAGAAGTTCCCTTACACGTTTTCTTCTTGCACTGGAGTCAGGTCTATTAATTGAAGGACTTGATATTTGATGGTTCGATATAATGTCCTGGTCTCTTCTACCTTGACGGGTATGATAACGACGCATCAAGTCCAAATCAGTTTTCTCGAAAATTTCATTCGAAACTGTATAAAATGACTCATTGGGCTCTCCCCGACTCAAAATGTCCATATCTAGTTGCTCTAAATTTCATCTGTTTCTCTATGACATTTGTCAATAAGATCGTCCCGAGTCAAATCTTAGTGGCTCGGGATGCTTTCTATCGCATTCAATATAGCATCCATGGCTGCAGGATCAACCAAACCAGAGATCTGTATCTCATTCTTATCTCCAACCAAACTGATTATGGGTTTTATTGATTGTGGCGTTTTTAGTTCGACTATTCTTATTTTCGTTGCTATTTTTGATAGTGAAGAATCTGTATTCGTCTAAAATAATAAATATAGTTTTAATTACCATTTATATTCTTCTACTGTCTATGCAGATGAAAGAAAACAGAATGAAAACAATATTAATCTTTAGTTTTTTTTTAAATATTATCAAAAAGTTAAGGTTTATCTCGCTCAGGCTAATCTGATTATCCTTAAACGAACAAAGAAAACCCGTTTCACTACAGACCAAGAACAAAATATGGTCGCCATAACAAGTAAGTATCGAAAAAAAACACGTGGTTAAAAAATAAACAAAAATAAGCTAAAATCATAATATACTAAACAGGAAAAGAAGGTGTAACTTTTAGCCCTGAAACGCGTCAGGTTTTAATCTCAGACATGTTCCCGTTCTTTCTTCAAAAGTCAATTAATTCCCGCTATAATCCCAGTTTAACTCAATTCCATTGAAATCACTCCGATTTAAAAGACATAGATTTGCTGTCTTTTCTTGAAAAGCCAATTAATTTAAGTTCAATCGAAGTAAATCTAATAATTAATAAAAAAAAAGTTAAGGTTTATCTCGCTCAGGTTAAGCTGATTATCTCCGAGTGGACAATGAAAACTTATTTCATTACACACGAAGAACAAAATATGCTCGCCATAACAAGTAAGTATGTAAGAAACACATAGTTGAAGAAACAGCAAAAATCAGCTAAAATCATAATAAACCAAACAGCTTAAGAAGGTATAACTTTCAGCGCTGAAACGTGTCAGGTTTTAATCTCAGAACTTTTTCTGTTCTTTCTTCAAAGTCGATTAATTTCCGCTACAATCACAGTTCAACTCATTCCTATTGAAATCAATCTTGTTTAAAAGACACAGATTTGCCGTCTTTTCTTGAAAAGCCAATTAATTTAAGTTCAATCGAAATAAATGTAATAATGAATAAAAAAAGAAATTAAGGTTTATCTCGCTCAGTATAATCGGATTATGCCGAATGGACAAAGAAAACCGGTTTCATTACAGCCCAGGAGCAAAATATGGTCGCCATAACAAGTAAGTATCTAAAAAACACGTAGTTAAAAATCAGCAAAATTAGGCTAAAATCATAATAAACTAAACAGCCTAAGAAGGTGTACCTTTCACCTCTGAAACATGATAGATTTTAATCTCAGAAATTTCGCCACTCTTTTTTCAAAAGTCAATTAATTTCCGCTACAATCGCAGCTTAACTCAATCCCATTGAAATCAGTCCGATTTAAAAGACACAGATTTGTCGTCTTTTCTTCAAATGCCAATTAATTTAAGTTCAATAGAAATAAATTTAACAATGAATAAAGAAAAGAAAGCTAAGGTTTATGTCACTCAGGCTAAGCTGATTATCCCCGAGTGGACAAAGAAAACTGGTTTCATTACAGACCAATAACAAAAAATGGTCGCTATAACAAGTAGGAATCAACAAAAACACGTGGTTGAAAAATATGCGAAAATCATAATAAACTGAACAGCCTAAGAAGGTGCAACTTTCGGCCACTGTCAGGTTCTAATCTCAAATATTTTACCGTTCTTTTTTCAAAAATCAATTAATTTCCTCTACAATCCCAGATTAACTCAATCCCATTGAAATCACTCCGGTTTAAAAGACACAGATTTTTCGTCTTTTCTTTTAAAGCTAGTTAAATTAAGTTCAATCGAAATAGATTTAATAATGAATAAAAAAGAAAGTTAAGGTTTTTTTCGCTCAGACTAAGCTGATTATCCCCGAGTAGACAAAGAAACACTTTCACAAAACATGTCAGGTTTTAATAACAAACATTTTGCCATCTTTTCTTCAAAAAATCGATTCATTTCCGTTACATAAAACACTTTAACTCAATCCTATTGGAATCACTCTAGTTTAAAAGACACAGAAAAAAACACTGTACGCTATTTTTAGAATCTAGCCTAGTTATTGATGCGTTACATGTTCATTCGAAATAAAATTAATAATGAATAAAAATAAGTTCGCTCCGTTTCCAGTATCACGTAAAGACCCCTCCCCCACTGCCGGTCCCACTTAAAATTCATCCAATCTTCGTTCAGTTTTAAATAATTACTTATTTTAACGTATTTTATTCAAATGCCAAGTTTCATATTCAAAATTCCATCCCTTTCCAACATATTATACTCATGCCTTGAAATAAGAAGGGGGGATTGGTGGCATCATAAAATTGCTGCGACATGAGATATCTTCACTTTCATCTTCCATAGTCTACACAATAAGCAACCAGTTTCAACACAACAGTAGAGAT
>NC_142797.1:40632965-40702965 GCF_049724085.1 Artemia sp. Qi Xiang Cuo
GAAATATTCCAACTCTTGCATTTCAATGAAAGAAATTCAAAATGAACTTTGAAAAATCAAGAAAATGTCAAGTGACAAGGTAAACCACAACGAAACACTACTGAAATATTCCAACTCTTGTATTTCAACGAAAGAAATTCAAAAATAACTTTGAAAAATTAAGAAAATGTAACTGTGACAAGGTAAACCACAACGAAACAGTACTTAAATATTCCAACTCTTGCATTTCAAAAAAAGAAATTTAAAATGAAATTTGACCAAGAAAGTTAATGTACCTTTGACAAGATAAACAACAACAAAAAACTAATGAAATATTCAAACTATTGCATTTAAAAGAAAGAAATAAAAAATAAACTTTGAAAAATCAAGAGAATGTAACTTTGACAAGGTGAACCACAACACAACACTACTGAAATATTCTAACTCTTGCATTTCAATGAAAGAAATTAAAAATTAACTTTGATAAATCAGTAAAATGTAACTTTGACAAGTTAAACCACAACCAAACACTAGTGAAATATTCAAACTCTTGCATTTCAATGAAAGAAATTCAAAATGAGCTTTGAAAAATCAAAAAAATGTAACTGTGACAAGTTAAACCACAACGAAATACAACTGAAATATTCCAACTCTTGAATATCAACGAAATATATCAGACCTGAACTTTGAAAAATCAATATAATGTTAGTGTGACACAGTAAACCACAACAAAATACTCCTGAAATTTTCCAACTCTTGCATTTCGAAGAAAAAAATTCAAATGAACTTATTAAAATATAGAAAAGGTAAGCTTGACAATGTTAACCGAAACCAAACACTACTGAAATATTCCAACTCTTTCTTTTCAGAGAAAAAAAATTCAATAAGAAATTTTAAAAATAATGAAACTGTAACAGTGTCGCGGTAAACCCCTACTCAACACAACTGAAATAGTTAAACTAATGCATTTCAAAGACAGATATTCAAAATGATCTTTGAAAAATCAAGAAAATGTAACTGTGACAAGGTAAACCACAACGAAAAACAACTTAAATATTCCAACTCTTGAATATCAAAGATATAAATTCAAAATGAACATTGAAAAATCAAGAAAATTTAACAATGACAAGCTAAACAACTACCAAACACTACTGAAATATTCAAACTCTTTCATTTCAACGAAAGAATTTCAAAATGAACTTTGAACAATCAAGAAAATGTAACTGTGACAAGGTTAACCACAACCAAACACTACTGAAATATTCCAATTCGGTCATTTCAATTATATGAATTCTAAAAAAAATTTTAAAATTCAAGAGAATGTTACAGTGACAAGGTAAACCACAACCAAACACTACTGAAATATTTAAACTCATCATACATTTCCATGAAATAAATACGAAATGAACTTTGAAAAATCAGGAGAATGTAACTGTGACAAGGTAAACCATAACGGAACACACCTGAAATATTCCAACTCTTGCATTTCAACGAAAGAAATTCAAAATGAACTTTGAAAAATCAAGAAAATGTAACTGACACGGTAAACCACAACCAAACACTACTGAAATATTCCAACTCTTGCTTTTCTACGAAAGAAATTCAAAATGAACTTTGAAAAATCAGGAAAATGTAACTGTGACAGGGTAAACCACAACCAAACACAACTGAAATATTCCAACTCTTGCATTTCAACGAAAGAAATTCGAAATGAACTTTGAAAAATCAAGAAAATGTAAATCTCACAGGGTAAATCACACCCAAACACAACTGAAATATTCCAACTCTTGCATTTCAACGAAAGAAATTCAAAATGAACTTTAAAAAATCAAGAGAATGTAACTCTGACAGGGTAAAACACAACAAAACACTACTTAAATATTCCAACTCTTGCATTTCAACGAAAGAAATTCAAATGAACTTTGAAAAATCAAGAGAATGTAACTGTGACAAGGTAAACCACAACAAAACACTACTGAAATATTCCAACTCTTGCATTTCAAAGAATGAAATTCAAAATGAGCTTTGAAAAATCAGAAAAATGTAACTGTGACACGGTAAACCACAACCAAACATTACTGAAATATTCCAACTCTTGCATTTCAAAGAAAGAAATTCTAAATGAACTTTGAAAAATTAAGAGAATGTAACTCTGACTCTGTAACTGTGACACGGTTAACCACAACCAAACACTACTGAAGTATTTCAGATCTCGCATTTCAATTAAAGAAATTCTAAATGAACTTTAAAAAATCAAGAAATTGTAACTGTGACAAGGTAAACCACAACCAAACACTACTGAAATATTCCAACTCTTGCATTTCAACGAAAGAAATTCAAAATGAACTTTGAAAAATCAAGAAAATGTAACTGTGACAAGGTAAACCACAACGAAACACAAGTGAAATATTCCAACTCTTGCATTTCAACGACAGAAATTCAAATGAACATTGAAAAATCAAGATAATGCAACTTTGACACGATAAACCACAACCTAACACTCCTAAAATATTCCATCTCTCGCATTTCAATGAACGAAATTCAAAATGACCTTTGAAAAATAAAGACAATGTAACTGTGACAAGGTAAACCACAAGGAAACACAACTGAAATATTCCAACTCTTGCATTTCAAAGAAAGAAATTAAAAATGAACTTTGAAAAATAAAGGTAACGTAACTCTGACACGGTAAACCACAAACAAACACTACTGATATATTCCAACTCTTGCATTTCAAATAAATAAATTCAAAATTAACTTTTAAAAATGAAGTGGATGTAACTGTGAAATGGTAAACAACAACAACACACTACTGAAATAGTCCAACTCTTGCATTTCAACGAAAGAAATTAAAAATGAAAAATTAAGAAAATGTAACTGTGACAATGTAAACCACAACAAAACACTACTAAAATATTCCAACTCTTTCATTTCAATGAATGAAATTCAAAATGAACTTTGAAAAATCAAGAAGATGTAACTGTGACATTGTAAACCACAACCAAACACTACGGAAAAATTCCAACTCTTGCATTTCAATGTAAGAAATTCAAAATTAACTTTGAAAAATCAAGAAAATGTAAGTGTGACAAGGTAAACCACAACAAAACACTACTGAAATATTCCAACTCTTGCATTACAAAGAAAGAAATTCAAAATAAACTTTGAAAAATCAAGAAAATGTAACTTTGACAAGGTAAGCCACGACCAAACACTACTGAAGTATTCCAACTCTTTCATTTCAAGGTAAGAAATTCTAAGTGAACTTTGAAAAATGAAGAATATGTAACTGTGACAAGGTAAACCACAACCAAACACAACAGAAATAGTCCAACTCTTGCATTTCAACTAAAGAAATTCGAAATGAACTTTGAAAAATCAAGAAAATGTAACTGTGTCAGGGTAAACCACAACCAAACACTACTGAAATATTCCAACTCTTTCATTTCAACGAAAGAAATTCAAAATTAACTTTTGAAAAATCAAGAAAATGAAACTGTGACAAGTTAAACCACACCCAAACACTACTGAAATATTCCAACTCTTGCATTTCAACGAAAGAAATTCAAAATGAACTTTGAAAAATCAAGAAAATTTAAGTGTGACGATTTAAACCACAACAAAACACTTCTGAAATATTCCAACTCTTGCATTTCAACGAAAAAAATTCAAAATGAACTTTGAAAAATCAAGAAAATGTAACTGTTACAAGGTAAACCACTACCAAACACTAGTGAAATATTCCAACTTTTGCATTTCAACGAATGAAATTCAAAATGAACTTTGAAAAATCAATAAAATGTAACTTTGTCAAGCTAAACCATAACCAAATATTACTAACATCGTCTATCTATTTAATTAAATCAAAAGAATTTAAAATTGAAAATTTATAAAACTATGGTGTTTTTCTTTGAATATTTAAACAAAAAAAAAACCAAAAATAAAAATTCCAAAAATTACGTTTAAAATATAGAAGAACAAAATGTAATTTGACATAAACAGAAAAAGTAGCATTGACAAGTGATAATACAACACAACACTACAAACATATTAAAACTCTTGCATTTCAATGAAAGTAAATTCAAAATTAAATTTGAAAAATCAAGAAATGTTAACTTATACAATTTAAAAAACAAAGAAACACTACTTAAATATTAAAAATCTTGCATTTCAATGAAAGAAATTCAAAATTAACTTTTAAAAATCAATAAAATGTAAATGTGACAAGGTAAACCACGAACAAACCATACTGAAATATTCCAACTCTTGCTTTTCAACGAAAGAAATTCAAAATGAACTTTGAAAAATCAAGAAAATGTAACTGTGATAAGGTAAACTACAACAACACACTACTGAAATATTCCAACTCTTGCCTTTCAAATAAGGAAATTCAAAATGAACTTTGAAAAATCAATAAAATGTAACAGTGACAAGTTAAACCACAACAAAACACTACTGAAATATTCCAACTCTTTCATTTAAAAGAAAGAAATTCAAAATGAACTTTTAAAAATCAAGAAAATGTAACTGTGATAAGGTAAACCAAACACTACTAAAATATTCCAACTCTTGCATTTCAATGAAAGAAATTCAAAATGAACGTTTAAAAATCAAGAAAATGTAACTGTGACAAAGTAAACCACAACGAAACACTACTGAAATTTTCCAACTCTTGCATTTCAACGAAAGACATCCAAAATGTACTTTGAAAAATCAAGAAAATGTAACTGTGACAAGGTAAACCACAACCAAACACTACTGAAACATTCCAACTCTTGCATTTCAACGAAGGAAATTCAAAATGAACTTTGAAAAATCAGACCTTTGGAGGGGGAGGGGCCGGGGGAGGGGCCGGGGGGCGGGGGTCATTCTGTGTCTCAATGCACAAAAAAAGTATAAAAAATGGGGGAGGGAAGGGGAGGGGAGGAGGGGAGGAGAGGAGGAGGTGGGAGGAGGAGGAGGAGGGAAAGGAGGAGGAGGGAAAGGAGGAGGAGGGGAGGGGAGGGGGAGGATGGGGAGGGGAAGGGGAGGAGGAGGGAGGAGATGGAGGGAGAGGGCCCCTTTGGGGGGCCAAAGGGGGTAGGGGCCCTTTGGGCCCCGGGGGGGGGGGTCTGGGGGAACCTTGAGGGCCGGTGGGCCCTTTGGGAGCCCAGTGGACCTTTGAGGACCGGTGGCTTCCTTCGGGGTTGGGGTAGAGGGATTGGAACCCTTTGGGGTTGGGGTAGAGGACCTCATGACACTGTTCAATGGAACTTGTGTATTATAACGACCACAGAGTTTCACCCTCAAATTCTCTTCTATAATCATCTTTTAGAATGTCTCTAATTGTTTCGCCGAAATAATTTCATAACCTGTCTAAAACAGTTTCGCCCAAATAATCCCTAAACGTAATTTCAGCGTGTTCCTTTTGTTTTTGGCATCTCTGCGCTAACGCATTTCAAATTAATAAGAAACCTGATTCCCGCGCTAAAACAATTCATCGCTAAGATGTTTCTTGGAGAACTGTTTCCTTGGCGTTTGGTTATTAATATCTTTGGAGTTCGACCAAAAGAGTTGTTTCCGAGGCAAAGACATTAATGACTTGGATCTATTCCTGGAGAAATGTTGACAGTACCTGTCAGACATTATTAAACTTTGCCTGGAAACAATTTGATTAATGACTGACAGCACAGGTGTTCCATTCTCACTGACAAAATCCATGAAAAACATCAAATAAATCGACCAACACACATAACCATCCATGAAAACAGACATAAATGTGAGAAAGTTCCTTTTTTTCAAATTCTCACTGACAAAAACCATAAAACATCCATAATTTGATGTTGACAACCATGAAAAACATCAAATAAATTGACCAACACACATAACCATCCAAGAAAACAACCATAAATGTGACAAAATTCCTTTTTTTCCAAGTGAGAAAATTCCTGTTTTTTCATTCTCAGTGAGAAAACCATAAACCACGTGGTTCTCGTGGGACTCTATGCCCATATATGGTGTTATCGTGGGACCTTTACCCCCCTTTCTACTATCCTGTGCAGGACGCTGGAGTTTGGGGAAGTGGAGCGGTTATGTGCTGCAGCATCAGTGGTGAATCTGACTGAAAAAAAAACGATTGCATACGACAGTCACTTTAGTACTCCCGAAAGCTTGTTTATGCTATACTACTGTCGCCTGCAGCAGTTTATAGCTGACAATAAACAGTTCGTGGTAATGAACTGTAAGTAAGGAGCGATGCGGCTCAATAGTAATTGGAACCCTAAGAAACAGAGTCTTGACTCTTGATAATAATAGATACATCAAAAGAATCGAATTTCGATCGGTATTCAAATTATGTAAAAATTTATCAAATTTAATGCTACCCACCAAAAGTTACAAGCCTGAGAAAATTTGCCCAGTTTTTGAAAAAAGGAAAAAAAAACGTCAAGTGATCTCAATAAAAATGCCACTATCAGATTCAGAATACCAGAAAACCGTTTTTTAAAGGTTTCCTGATCCTATGTACAAAATGTGAAATTTTACATTTTTTGCCAGAAGAAAGATTGCGGATGCGTGTTTATTTGTTTTTTTTGTTTTTTTTCCCTAGGGATGATCATGTCGAACCAGTAATCATAGAATCCTTTCATCTAAAGTAAAAGTTCTAGTACCCTTTTTAAGTGACCAAAATATTGGAGGGTCGATAGCCCCCCCCCACGATCATTTTTTCCCCAAAGTCATCCAATCGAAATTTCGAGATAGCCATGTGTTTCAGCATAGTCGGAAAATCTAATAGCTATGTCTTTGAGGATGACTCCCACTTTCCTCGGCGGAAGGGCTGCAAGCTATGAAGTTTGCCCATAGTTTACATATATTATTGGTTATTGGGAATTATACAAACATTTTGTAGGGGTATTTTTCTGGAAGGGAAGGAGAGGGGTTTGTTACGTGGGAGGTTCTTTCCATGGAGAATTTTTTGTGGAGAAAGGAAATTTTCCATGAAGGAGGAGCCGGATTTCACAGCACTATTTAAAAAAAACGTTTATTTAAAAAAAAAATTTCAACTGAAAATAAGGGACATCATTAAAATTTAAAACGAACAGAAATTATTATGTATATTAGGGGGTCATCTTCTCCTCAATACCTTACTCTTTACGCTAAAGTTTTTATAAGCTTTTAAAAGAGCTTGTTATTCTAATTATACGGCCTTTGCGATTCAGGAGTCGTTCTTGAATAACTATTAAATAAAAAAAAGTTTTCTTTAACTGAAAGTAAGGAGCGACATTAAAACTTAAAACGAAAAGAAATTCTTCCGTATATGAAAGGGGCTGTCCCCTCCTCAACGCCTCGCTCTTTACGCTAAAGCTTTTTATTGTTTTAAAAAATAAAGTTGTGAGTAGTAGGTGCCCTTCCATAATAAGTGGTGGTATACACGTCTGCTAGGGAGTCCGAAGTCCCTGAGCCCTGAGGTCAAGGTCACAGGGGAAAACCCAGAAATATTTTTGTCAACAGAGACCTTGGGAAAAACCTAGTTACACAACATTTTTGTGAACAATTTTGGGAAAACCTAATTAGTTTCTCAACAGGGGAAGACCTTGGGGAAAAATATATCTTCAAAATGGGATCACCACTGAAGTACTATAACATGGGGAAAACCCAATTACTTAACATGTTTGCTGGTTTTGGGGAAATCCAATTCACTTGGGTAATAGGTATTGTAATTGGTTAATTTTTTCTTGACATGAAATCGGGACTTTGGGAGGGAAACCCATGACCTTCTGAAACGTACATATAAGGTAAGAAATCAAAGATAATATTATCATTAGTTTAACAATACCCGACTGGTGCAGAATATTTAAGTGAATAAATTATGTCTGAGAAAAGAAGTTTGGATTATAGTGATTCTAAGGAAAGAGTAAGTTTTTTTCTTTATTTTTAGTATGCTTGGTGAATATAAGTGTAAGAGAGATAGTCTTATTAAAATATACATATTTATAAATTTCATTGCTATTGAATTATCAAGTAAATATCTAGTGGGGCTATATAATTTATAAACAAATATATATATATATATATATATATATATATATATATATATATATATATATATATATATATATATATATATATATATATATATATATATATATATATATATATATATATATATATATATATATATATATATATATATATATATATATATATATATATGTACTTCTTACCATTTTCGTAATAAATTGTTCCAAGTATATATTAGAATGAACATCAAATCCCATTTCATGTTTTCACTTTTAAGCAAAATTTCTTCAATAAAATTCCATTTTAACACTGTAACACTATAATAATACTAAACGTTGTATCTCGAGAAATTTAGGGGTTTGCAACATCAAAACGAATGCAATACGTTTCGAAGGCTATGGGCGTTCAAAGATTTACTTTCACTTGAGACCAATACAAGATGACGTATTTTTAAACTATTGAAAAGAACTGATATTTTTTTTAAGACGAGGGGAGGGAAGGATTGAAAAGAAATAGTCAAGTATTTTTTTTAAGAAAAGTAGTTATTTTATTTTATTGAGTTTAATATTAGAAATAGAATTATAGTCATTTGAGTTAAAACTTAAGGCCTATCAATGAGCTTATTTTTGAAGTAGTATGAAAATACTAGTTCTCGTTATTTGAGATCAAATTTATACCACGTCAATGATTTTTCTTTCTGAAGAGCCCTGTTCGTTCTGTTTGAAGACTTTTTTTTATAGACCAATGTAAGTTTATTAAGAACCAACAAGGTCTATAAAACGTAGATAATTAATCGTATATTATTAACAGAGAAGAAAAAGTGAGTGAATTTTGTACTAGGGGAGGGAAGGGGAATTCAGAAGATTTTCCGGTCTAAAATACCTTCAAGGTTTCTCTTTTTTTTAGTTTCATTTAAATAACATGGAACCAAACTCTAAATTAGAACCAGACGCCCCCAAAAATATAAAATAAATGAGGAAAAGTAGTTGAGACTCACTAGATTCCACAAGACCCATAGAGGGGTGGGGGCATACTATTGGAACTACTGGTCCCTAAAGACTATTACACGTACCTGAGTCTTGTGCAACACTATAGGAGGGGGGAGGGGGAGATTTTTTTTAACTTCATTTAAATAACACGGAGCCAAACTCTAAATCATAACCATGCAGATTTAAAATGGACTTCTTTATTTCGAAGCGACAAGAAAAATATTTTTTTTAGCTTTGTGTTTATGGTTAAGAGCATCTATTTATTACCTCATAGGAACTGTTTCTTTACTTATGTAAATATTTTCTTTAAGATTTCTTTATCCTCTCTCTCTTTCATGTGTATGTTTGAACACAAGCCACTAGAAATTAAAACTGAGACTGTTTTTTTTCTCAGGATTGAAAAGACTATATATATTTGTAGCAAATAATTTGATTTTTCTATATTTTTTTCTAGACTGATGCAAAAAAGATGCCATCAAAAAGACCAAAAAAGATAAGAATTGTTGAATTGAAAGAGGTTCCACGAGCAGTCAATCAGAGGGAAAATGAAGAAGAGAATCAGTCGCCAGCACATGTTGATTCTTCTATTATGGATAGTTTATTGAACCTAATTGAGACCACCCCTAGTCCTAGAATAGCAGAAGAACTCCCGATAACAAACGTGGACTCTTCACAAGCTAAGATCAGCTCTTCTATCAAAAACGCAAGAGAAATTTAATTTATCCTCGCTCTTTCATGTGCGTGTTTGAACACAAGCCTCTTATTATGCATTTGTTTCTTAAATAGATTTAGTAACAAATATATTAAAAAAATATAATAATAATAATAGGGGAATTTAATAAATATGTTTGTGTATGATAAGACCTCCCCCCATTCTTATACAAAAAAAATCAGCTACAAGAAACAATTGTTTGTTAGCATTCCATGACTTAGAAATTAAAACTGATACTTTTTTTCTCAGGATTAAAAAGACATTACATATTTGTAGCAAATAATTTGATTTTGCTATTATTTTCTAGACCGATGCCAAGAAGAGGAGAACAAAAAATATAAGAATTGTTGAATTGAAAGAGGTTCCACGTACAGTCAATCGGAGGGAAAATGAAGAAGAAAATCAATCACCAGGACATGTTGATCCTTCAGTTATGAATAATTTATTGAGGCTGATTGAGACCATCCCAAGTCCTAGGAAATCTATGTCATACGAAATATATTCAGTGGAAGACAAAGATGAAAGTCAGTCTCCCGGTCATGTTGATTGTACAGTTATGGACACACTTTTGAATATAGTGGAAACCATCCCTAGTCCTCGGAAGACACAAGATCTCCTGACAACGAACATGGACTCTCCACAAGCTATGATCAGCTCTTGTAACGCAAACGTAAGAAAATCAAATTTATCATCTCTCTCTCTTTCATGTGTATGTTTGAACATAAGCCTCTTATTATACTTTTGTTGCTTAAATAGGATTAGTACAAATTGTATCTAAAAAAAGGGGAGGGGAGAATGTGCGTGTGTGTGTGTGTGTATGATAAGCCCAACCCCCCCCCCACCCTCCCCCCAACACCTCTATAAAAAAACAAAAAACAACAATCGATTCAGAGAAAGAGCTAATTTTATCCTCTCTCTCTCTCAATTACAATTCTATAGTGTGTGTGTGTGTGTGTGTGTGTGTGTGTGTGTGTATTTGAAGAGACATCCAGTCAAAACTAAATTCATTTCTTTTAGTTTCAGGGGAATGTGACAAAATGGACTACCTTCCATGGTTCGGAATTAGAAAGAATTCAAGATAAATATCCTATTTCACAGGACCAACTATCAGAAGATTATATTAGTGAAGGTATGTCGCAAAATATTCCCCCTGATTTTCAGTTTACTATGGAAGAGCTTAACAAGCTTGTGGAAATCGTTGATAGTGATGTTTCTGGGGGCAATGATGATGCTATTAGCGATATGATCCCTGTGCAAAATGGTGCAGGGTTTGAAAACACTGTCACGACCTCAGAAAGTGTATTACGTGAATTTAGTCTGTTAGAATCTGCTCTAGGTCACACTGAAACACACAGGGTAGTTTTTAATCCCCCCAAGGAGAGCTTCACTGACGGAGGTATTATTTTAATCGACCGTGTTGAAACTCTCCATACATACATCGACAAAATTCGAGCACTTATTGAGAGTCAGATCCAGAGCTGGGGCGGAAGAGATGGTATTAAAGCTTCAATTAGTCAAAAAGTATTTATGCAAAAAAGACAGTCAGGTGATATTTTTCATTTTATTTTTCAACCGGGAATCAGACATTTTACCCTGGCTTAAATAATTTTGATGACAATTTATTCAATTGGGTCAATTAATTAATATCCAATTTGGATACATTTAATGAGAAGGGTAGTGGGTCCACTATTTTATTCATAGAGCATCTGGATCTGAAACTCAGTAAATTGAAAAAACAACTTACTTTAAGAGGGGTGGGTGGAAACCGACGAATAAAATGTCATCCAGATTTTTCGGTTGCAGGGGGAGTTCAAGGTTTAAGATTTGACGCAGGTTTGAAATGTTTTAAATATGCATTTTTGGCTACTACACAAAAACTTCTTGCAGCGAAAGCTAGCATGAAAAAACTAGATGAATTTGCGCACAAGGGTGGAGAAAATCTCCCAAAAGTAAATTTTTATTGTTTGAAAGGCAAGTATCTGGTGTCCTTACAAGAAATAACTATATTTGAAAAAGAAAATGAAAATCTTGGGTTGGGGGTAGTGGTTCTTCAATATGATACAGAATTTGTGGATGGGGGGAAGAAACCAAATAAAAAAGGAGTTTTGTATTCAGTTAGGACACCGGCAGTAGATAATATAAAAAATTTGGTTTGGATCATATATGAGCCTGCCAAAGATATAAATTCATATGGTCATTTTTCCCCATTACTGCAGTTAGTATATTGTTATCTCAGGGTGTTCACAAAGGGGAACGTCACTACTTTCCCATGTATCTTTCCCCATTTCAAACTGAGACAAAATTCAATGATCATATGAAATATTGCAAAATTCACGGCAATCAAAGAGTAGAAATGCCGATAGGAGACAAAGCCATTTTACAATTTAAAAACTTTCAAAATTCCCTATTACAGAGTGATAAGGTGGCTTTGGATTGTGAAGAAAGACTGCTGGATGTATCTGACTCATCAAAGTCAAATATAGTCAAAGAACATAAACTTGTAGCCGTGTCGTATGCACATGCTCAGCGAGACCCCAACAACAACAAAATGAAACTGGTAGAGTTTTTTGAGACTATGGGAGGGGAGGGTAACATTGAAAAGACATTTGTACTACTAATGAAAACAGCAAATAAGTCTATATCAAGATTGCGTCATACCAATTATCCCATGTCACTAACAGATGAGGAAGAATGTGCTCTAGAAATAGGATCAATTTTTTGGGTTTGTAGGGGTGCTCCTGCCAAGAACGATCAAGTACGAGATCAAAATCATCTTATTGATGCTAATTCCACATGGAGAAGTAACTTTCGGGGCTGGGCTCATATTAATTGCAATTTAAAAATTAAACAACACTTCTTTCGTCCGGTTTTTATACACAACTCCAACTATGATCTGAAGTTTGTGCTACCAGCAAATGTCACAACTTCAAAGAAATGGAGCTATAGATGATGCATGGGTGGAAGACAGCTTTTCCTAAAAAATCATACCAAAGTCATCTGAAAAATTGCTTGTTTTTGAATTTATGTGGGAATATGTTGAAGAAGGCGTTGAGTACACGAATAAAATTCGCTTTTTAGATTCCTCCAGCTTTTTTCCAAAATCTTTGAGTGAATTGATTCAAGTGCAGAAAAACGATGACGGCTGCGACGCTTTCCCCTTCTCAAACAAAAATTTCCAAATGCTTTATATGATTTGTTAACGGTCAAAGGAGTTTACGCTTATGATCATTTTAATTCCATGTCGAGATTTGCCGAGGAGAAAATTCCCTCAATTGAATCGTTTTACGACAGTCTTCACGATTGTAGGTGCACCCCTGATGAATACAACTTTGCCAAAAAGGTGTGGGCAGAGGGAGGGTGTAAAAATGGATTTGACTACTGCAAATTGTACTTTTCAAGTGATGTGCTAACTCTGTTGGATATTGTCTGTAAAAATACGGATCAAATTTATAAGGAATTTAATCTTGATCTAGGGTATTATTTTTCCAGTCCACATATGGTAATGGACCTCTTCCTGAAAATTAGTCGGGAAAAAAATGGACTCATCACCGACATTGATCAACACTTGTTTATCGAGAGATCAATGATCTCTACGTGGCTACGTTTTCCATGGGAATCGTATCTTGGAAACTGATCCAACTGGAGAGAAGACGGGAGAAAAGTCGGATGCAGTTTTCCTTGATATGAGTTCCCTATACCCCTCGGCTTTGTCTCATTATGCTCTACCTTGCGGTGACTATAAGTGGCTCAATGACCCTTTTGCCTACAATTTCCCCAATATTGCCAGTGTTGAGGAGAATGGGCCGGTGGGATGGTTTTTTGAAATTGATGGGGAGATACCAGTGGAGCTTCATGATACGGTAAAAGATTTTGTTTTTCCATGCATTAATAGATCTGTGTCTAGGGACTCTTTGAGTCCTCGCAACAGATCTTTGGCAGAGGAGGAGAGAATGCATTGGTCACCTTCAAAACAAAAACTTATTGCCGGTCTCCTGCCAAAAAAAAATATTGTAGTACACCACGTAGCATTGAAATGGATGTGTAACAATGGTTTCAAAGTCAAAAAGATCCATAGAGCCCTCCAATTTAGTCAAAAACCTTATTTGAAAATTTTTGTTGACACTTTTGTCAAGAAACATTCCGAAGCGAAAACAAGGGTCGAAAAATAAATCTATAAACACATTTTAAATTCGGCCTTTGATAAAATGTGCGAAAGTGTTCGCAATAGGAGTCGTTGTGACGTCGTAACCGATACCGACCAATGTGCTCGAATTATTGCCGATCCCAATTACACTTCCTTTACAATCTTAGCTCCAGACACGGTACTATTGAATAGAAAAAAAAATTAACATAGTATTGATTAAAAATGTTGCAGCAGGCAGTGCCATCTTGGAACTTTCAAAAAAGCTCATGTTGGAATTCTACTACAGAGTCGCTAGAGCACAATGGCTGGGGAAGGAACAAGAAGAGGTCTGCTACGGGGATACAGATTCTCTATTGTTAAAACTCAAAACAGAAAACCTACTTGACGATTTTTCTAAAGGTGAAATCATCAGTTCTCGGATGGACGATACAAACTGGAATGGGGAAGTCTATCCGGAACTAGTCAAACGTCAAGCTCCAAACCAACTTTTATTTTTAAAATCAGAAACAGGAAGTGACTTGATTTCTCGGGGTATTTTTGTAAGTCCGAAGGTGTACTTTATGCTAACACACACCGAGGAAATAAAAAAACGTTACAAGGGAGTGCCCAGTAACTATGTGGCGAAGAATTTTAACATGGACATCTGTAGGAATTACGTTGTTGAAAATACAATTCCACGAGGCAAACTGATGGCAATTAACTCGTTAAAATGCCAAACTTTTACTGCAATTTTTGAAAAGATTGCCATGAGTACCATTTCTGACAAGGTTTATGTTTGTTGAGATTGTGTAAGTACCCTTCCCCTTGGGCACTACTTAACATCCGACCGAAACGAGTGTGTTCATCATAGGGAAAGTCTCGGTGTGAGTAAACTTATTTAAAAATTCCTAAAACCTTGGGAGGGGGGGGGCTGACGGCCCACGTCCTGGGGGGCCTTCGGCCACCCGGCCTGCCACCAGCGGGAGGGGGGCCTTCGGCCGGGGGGGGAGGGGCGCTACCGGTAGCATTTTTTAATAATTTAGAGCAGATTCTTTTTCCAGTGTTGTTTTATTAAAAGTTTTTATTTCTTTATATATATGTACATACATTTACTAGTTTTCATTGCACAATGTAAAAAAAATTGTTGTATTTCTAATGTTTTTTTTATGTATTGACTATTTAATATAGTAAACACTTTGATTTTACTTCAGTTGTTGTTGTTCATTGAATAGAGTTAGATACAAATAGCAGAGAAACATAGATTATGTATCAGTTTATAACCCCTTTCAGAGCTTTTCTCTATGGGCCATCAGTGAGTGAGAAAACAACACGTTTGATGAAAATAATTCAGAATCGAGGTGAAATGTTGGCAGAAGGAGATCATCAAACTACCATAAAAAATATATACTATTGCTATAGTGTTTGGCAACAATCATATGATAGAATAAGGACTATTGAACATCAAATTAAATTTATCAAGGGATTGAATGCTGTGTTCAATTCAATTGAACCAAATTCTTGGCTTATTATTGATGATTTAGCCGAATCAATAGAGCAATGGTCTGAGGAAATGATCCAATTGTTCACAGTACGTTCTCATCATGAAACAATTTCCGTCACCATTATTCTACACAATTTCTTTCATCAGAGTAAATTTATGCGAACTCTTGCATTGAACTCTACTCATTACATTGTGTACAAAGTTATTCGTGACTCAAGTTCCCTCATAACATTAAACCAAACAAATTTATCCGGGTCAACCAAAATTCTTGATGTCAGCTTACAATCAGGCTACAAGTAAACTATATGGGTACATTTTAATTGACCTTAATCAAAACACACCTGAAGAACTACGTGTTATTAGTAATATATTCAATCGTGAGATAATAGTATATCTGCCGGTGAGTGATACAAAAAGATATTAGTTGAAACTATGACGTTGAAGAAGTTACATCACAATAGACACTTGTTCTCTGTTTTGAGTAGTTCAAAACCTCGACTTAGGAAAGTCATATTGAACAATATAGATCGAGAGTTTATTAAACTCATTTCCGAGCTGTGTTTAAATTTAACTGCAGGCAATGTTCAACTACCAGATGCTATTAAGAAGCAGACTAGACAACATCAATCCATTTTTCGTGCTATATCCAAGAGAAAGACCAGTCAAAACCAGAAAAGAAAACATTTAGTTCAGGCAGGGGAAGGTTTTTTCACAGTTTTATTGCCAATTATTGCCGGTCTTGTTAGCAATCTTCTTCTTTCTCTGTCTCAATCTTAACTCAGTTACAAAAAAAAAAAAAAATATGGCGAAACCCTATGAATTGACGGCAATTGATGATGCTCTGTTTCCACTGTGAAATTTTGAGGGTAATCTCACAGATTTCCTTAATGATAACAGCATACCTGATAATCAGAAGTTTTTAATTTTTCAAACGGCCCTTCGTCGTGTTGACAAGCAGAAACCCTATCAAATTAAACCCATTAGTGTTGTGAATGTTGCACATAAGATACAAGAGGCAAATATTACTCTATCATCTGGATCAACATCATTACTACCACTCGAAAATCACTAATCAATAATATTAGATCTACTACCAGTTTCCTATCGAGAACAGGGCAAAGGATTGTTAAACTATTTGAATGGAAGCAGTGATATTAAAATAGATGCTACAAATCATCAAATCACTCTAGGTAGCAACACTTACAATCTCATTGATCTAATAACTGATTTTGTCTCAAATCGCAAGAAACTCTATCCATTCACACATATCTTTTAAAATATTTACACACATCAAACTTTCCCAAAGCACTTGTTAACAACTGAAAATTTTAAAAAGATTTGACATCATTCAATAATGAAAAGGACGAGGAGGATGATGATTCTGAAAAAGATGATTTCAAGACCCTAAGGCTAACAAGTACACCTAAATCCAATTATAAAAACAGTAGCAGCAATGATTCAACTTTAGCCAGTAGAAAAAAGTATCTTTCCCCGACAACTGCCAACACCTCTGTTAGTATACAAAAGGGTAGCGGTGGTGATACACATTTAAATGCAAAATGGATGAAACTCTAAAACGTATTTATTCAAATGTTGGTGATATTGGGATTCGTAGTGCTACCATTACACTTGGTCAAGTCTCCAATTTTCAACAGAATGTAACAAAAGAATACCTTCAAAATGAACATAGCTACACACTTCATCGTAATCGCAAACTTCGCACTAATCAATATCGGAAAACTGAGGCATTCTACCCTCAACAAATCATTCAAGCTGATCTTATGACTTTGGATGAATGGCAACGCCAAAACAATAAACCATACAAGTACATTTTATTTGCAATCAGTATTTTTAGTCGCTACTCCTATGCCATTCCACTGAAATCTAAGCGTGGAGAGGAGATTGCAATTGCTCTAGAAACAATACTTGATCGAGATTCCTATAAAAAATACAAACGGATCGAGGAAGTGAATTTGTCAATCCACATGTGAAGAAAATTCTACTAAAATATAATACACAGTTATATCATAGTCACAGTCCAATCAAGGCTGCATTGGCTGAACGATTGATTAGAACCATTCGTCTTCTCATTTCTAGATATTGTACACTCAAAAACACTGCTGTCTTTATTCATGATTTGGATAAAATTATGTAAGTTTGTAATCAAGGTCTTCATCTGTTCCTGTCCATTCTTAGTTCTTTTGAAGCTCATAACAATAATAAAAGTATACTTGCCATTTTTGTCAAACAATATTCTTCTAACAATGAAAATAAAATAAAAAGCAAATTGATTGTTGGTGATAGGGTTCGAATCAATCGGTCAAGTAATATTTTTGGAAAAGGAAATTACTTATGGTCTACTGAACTTTTTAAAGTGTCAAAAGTCCTAGAGACTAGTCCCGTGACCTATCGACTACGAGATAGCAAAGATTATGAGATTTTAGGGGGATTTTATGACTATGAATTGCAAACAGTTAAAGATAGTGGTATTTATCAAATTGAAAAAGTATTAAAAACTCGAACACAGGGGGGTAAGAAACAGTTGTTGGTTCGCTGGCTTGAGTACAACTCTGAATTTGATTCTTGGATAGGTATTGAAGACTTACACAATGTTCCATGATTTCTATGTGACATTTATGTCCAATGTTTCCGATCCTCTCTATGATGATTTGAATAGAACAAATTATTTTTGGACTAAACTGTCGCCTACCATGAAATTTCAAGGTAGATATGAAGTTGCTCTCGTCGATTGTATTATCAGGAATACATATGATGTTCTAAGAAAAGAGATCTCATATGATATTAAAATACGACCGTTTGAATTCGGTGATGAAGGTGCAATGGCAACTTTTGACTCTAATGAGTACCCTATTGCTAACATCCCATACAGGGAATACAATAATATGCAAGAACTGTGTCGAGTTATCAACAAAAAAAATTGCAAGTCGAAAAAAAGGCTGTTTCACTTTCAACTACTCGACAGAACAAAGGAGAATTTATATTACCAATCCATTCGATAATTAATGACCTTTCCTCAATGAAAATTTACTTGAGGTTCTCGGTTTTAAAAACCGTATTATTAGGACAGAAAATTTCAGAGGCAATGACTATTTTATCTATGCATACTATGCGCTCAGTTTCTGCTCAAACAGTTGTATAGTCATCTACAGTTCGTTTGTGGAATCCTCCAGAGTTGGTAATTCCAATGTCCCCCTTTTACGTGTTCTAGAAAGAAAAAGTACAGAAAATAATGTACATCACTATAATATAAGACACCTCCAGTATGTTCCTGTAAACACTTCATATTTGGAACTCTGTAAGTTAACACTAAGAACTGAACTCGGTGATCTTTTAGCTGTAACAAAGGGTTTATGTGTTATTACATGTCATTTTCGACCTGCATTCAAGATGAATAGTAAAAGAATTCCATTTGTTTGTCCTGACATTAATTGTTATGCTGCTGCTCTGAGTCCTCATCAAATAGGTCATGGATTGGACTACTATAAGGGGCGTACTACAATGTCTGGATATGGTCTTGGTAGTTGGTTTGCTAGGCTATTTCGTTATGCACTACCCGTTGCCATGAAATATATTGTACCAGCTGCAACACATTTTGCTGGCTCAACACTACAGGACTGGAGTTCGGGTAAAAATTTCAAGGACAGTCACAAGAGCTGTTGGCGAACAATTAAAATCTCAACAAAATGGGAAAGGTTTAAAAAGGATGCGTGGTAGTCATTCACTCATCAGTCTACATCCAGGTGAGAAGCGTAAGCCATCAACAACAACAATTTTGAAAACAAAAAGCATCAAGAAAAAGAAGAAGACAAAGATTGTTAGATCAAAACAAGACTTTTTATCGTAAGATGACTTATCTCCCTCATAAAGAATCACAACCATCGATTACTTCATCATTAAATCTATTCAATGCTGAAAATGTTGATGTCAGTGTCAAACATGGTTACTATGAACAATTTCACCCCCAGCAACCCCTGTCCGAAAATATACACTTTCAAATATTTTCCAATGAAGATTATTTCATTGATTTGTCATCCACATTTATTGATTTAAATGTTGTGGCGAAGAAAAAGTCTGACAATCAAACTCCTAGTGCTGTTGATGGTCTATCCTATGAAAACTGTATTCTACACAACTTGTTCAGACAAATTAATATGTACATTAATGGAACATTGGTGAGCACTAGCAATAATTTCTCAAACTATGCAAGCTATATACAATTTATGTTGATGACACCATAATAATACAAAAAATTGACAGGTCAAGCAATGGGCTATTAATATAGATTAAATGTTGACACTGATGGTGAGCTGACTACAGCAGTGACCAAGGAGTATTATTTAGTTGGTAAATTAAATCATGAAATATTTAATATTTCCCAATGGTCACCACCCAACGTTGAGATTGACATACAGTTAATACTTGCATCAGATAATTTCATTTTGAGAAAAATAATTGCCGGAGCACCTGATTCAACGGTCAGTATCACTTCAGCAGTACTTTATGTAAGAAAACAGCAGGTCTTAATCTCTGTTGCGTTGATAGTGGAAAAACTGAGAGCCAACGGTGACAACATCAAACTGCTCGTTCCTCATACAGTTACCAACCAACGTCACATTGCTACAGGTTCTCGTAGTTATACTGATTCGTCATTTATCAGCGGGGAAGTCCCCTCGAAACTCGCATTGGCCCTTGTAAAGAGTGCTAGTGCCGTTGGGTCCTGGACCTCATCCCCTCATGATTTTAAATTTTTTGGTTTGTCCAGTCTTGTGTGCAAAGTGAATGGAGTTCCTCTTTACAATTTATCATTTGATAACAAATCCTACAGAACTCTCTATGAATTGACAATGCAATCACTGGATCATGATTCACAACTATTTGAAAATGGAATAACTGATTCAATGTTTTCAAAAACTCATCGAGTAATTGTTCTAGACTGGTCTGGCACTCGGTATTCGACTTTTGTTAGAACAGGAAATGGCTGTTTAGATTGCACATTTATCAATTCCTTTACTGAAAATATTACGTTAATATTGCTACGCCAATTTGAAACCTACTGGAAGGTCACTCCTGATGGTAGTGTTCTACTGGACTTGGCACAACGAAAATGAATCAAATAATTGATGTATTTAACTTGGATCCAGTCATTTCCAAATAAAAATCCTAGTGTCTACCCTTGGATTTCCTTTACAAAACTCAAGGCGATACTCATACCATTATCATTGTTAATAGCATTCCATCAAATATAAGAAATACTGGTTACTGGTTGTACATCTTTCATACAACGAAGACTATTGAATTTTTCGATCCTCTTGGATTCCCATATACATTCTATGGTTACCAGATTAAAACCTATATTGAAAGCAGTGGGAAACCTATTATTCAAAACCGGAAGAGAGTGCAGGATCTATCGACTAAAAGCTGCGGGTTTCATGCGCGACTATATTTCGTTTTCAGATGTCGTGGCTATACTTACAAGCAGTTTCTCAACATTTACGTAGACAATCCACGTCTGAACGACTTTGTGGTGGAAAATATGCTCTCAGAACTGTATAATATTGATTTTAGTGCCCTACGAGTAAAGTGTTTTAAAAATGTATGTAAATTTGTTTATTAATAAAACATGTATATACATAAAAAAAATGTTTTTTTTTGTTTAGATTTTATCTTCTTCTACATGTAGATGATCATCATTGTTGACGACAACTAGTGGAGGTATATCATTTACATTCACTTTGTATTGATCATGTAGGGAAAAGTCAGAATCACATTTAGTACAATACAATATAGTTTCACTCTTATCGTATCTCTTTGCGTAGTCAATGATATTTATTTCATTTATATTGCAAAATTCAAGTGTTTCCACTTGTGTATTTGATACAATGTCACAAACAGAATTCTTAAATAAAAAAACACTCTCCGTAACTGCCAAATAAAAATCCGTAGGTTTATGATCATAGAATCCAGTATCTTCAGAAAGAGGCCGTAAAAACCAAACTCTTTTTTAATTTTGACACTTGAAGCGTGGTCCAAATTCTTCTTCCCAATATAATTTAAATCCACGACGATACTAATCTCTCAAGAATAGACTAAATGATCGTTTCGAATTTTTCTAATCATACCAGGATAGGTATTTTCCCACTGATTACATTTATCATAGTGACAGTTTGAACATAGGAATCCTCTGACATGAGAATCGCAAACTTCTTCAAGGCATGAATTACAATCTTTAATTTTAATGGCATATCCTCGGTGAAGTTTACATGGATTGCACAATCTACGCTTTTCATCATATTCACTGACAATAGTGCAATTCTCACAGGACGACCAACTGCCCAATGTATATAAACACAGAGGACATGTGTAGTACATTTTTTCTTCACTATTGACACTCAGACTGCAGATTGCAAACTGACTACTCTCCTAGAAAGAGTGTTCTTCTTCTTTCTTTTACTTCGAGTACTCGCTTCAGATTTCCTAAAGACAAAATAGGAGGAGGAGTAAACAGGTGACGGCACACTTTAAACATGTTTTAGCGGGATTAATTTCCCATTCTATTCTCTTCATTGGCTTGTGAGATTTTAGATTTTCCATACAAACTGTTTCCTACTGTTTTTGGAAAATTTGAGTAATATTCAAAAGAAAATACACCATACTATTTTATTTGGTTTGAATTAGTTTGTAAATAAATTGAGTGAATGCATTGCGACCACTATGTAAAAGCCCTATACAATAATCCAAGGTTGGAGAGTCCCGTTTCATGATGTCATCAACCATTCTTTGACTGAAGATTCACCTCTGCACCGACAATTTCTTTAACTGATCATTTAGATTTAAACATTTTTCCAAAGTGACAAGGATCTGCATGATTGTTTCTTTCTCAAATACGTTCATTTTTTTTACTCTTGATGTTTACACTGCTGAATACATACTAACTAGCAAATATTGAAGAAAGAAAATAGTCTCTTTCAAATACTCTCTCATCTACTATTGGTTCTTCTGGAAAGAGTAAACAACTCTGAAAAATGTCTAACTACAAAAAAAGAAAATGATCATCAATATATTTGTTCAGCAAATTTATATATAAACATATAAAGCAGTACTATGGCTTTTTCCATAAATGACTCAGTCCATTTTTCTCTATAAGCTCAACAATTGCATTCAAACCTGCTTATAAGGTAGATATATTCATTATATTCACTTTGGCCGCAAAACATAACTGTTCATCCATCTTGAATCGACTCAGAGATATTATATATCTACTGAACATCTCATCCCACTCGAAAGTTAATCTGCTCCTTGGTGCTATTTCTACTGCAACACTTGCAGCTCTTTCCTTCACTTCATCACTGTTCTCTTCCTCCTGTCTCTTAATGTTCAATACAGTGAAATTACTCATTTTTGTAATATTCCAAAGAAAACAAAATAATATTCACAATAAAACTATCGAGCAAAATCCAATTCATAACTGTGATACTAACTAACTCTTTCCCACTATATATAGAGTATTTTCCAAGGCTATGGGGTTTTCCCCCAAATCCTTTCGAGAAATCAGTTAAGTAACTAGGTTTTCCCTTGGTGAGAAACTAATTAGGTTTTCCCAAAATTGTTCACAAACATGTTATGTAACTGGAGTTTTTCCCAAGGTCTCTGTTGACAAAAACATTTCTGGGTTTTCCCCCGTGACCTTGAACCTGGGACTCAGGGACTACGTACCCCCTATCAAAGGGGTATAGCGGCACGGTAAATATAATTTCGCTCCTTACTGTGGCGTTGAGGAGGGGACAGCCCCTTTCATATACGGAATAATTTCTGTTCGTTTTAAGTTTTAATGTCGCTCCTCACTTTCAGTTAAAACAAACTTGTTTTTTTAATATAATTTCGGAACGTTTTTGAATTAATGGAGCTTTGATTTTGGCGCACCGTACATGAATAATCAGCTTGAAACTTGTATATTAATTTTATTTGTTTTGGTTAAATGGCTTTCTCGAAATTTTGTTCTGAGGTAACTTACGAATTAACTTTCGTAACGAACTTTTATATTTATATGTTTTTATTACGTATATTAGGGAGTTTACCCCTAGTCAATACCTCGCGCTTTACGCTAAAGTTCGAATTTTGTTCGGATCACAAACCCCTGAATCACAAAGGCCGGTTAATTAGAATAGATAGTTCTTTTGAAAGTACTAAAAAAAAATTTAGCGTAAGGGAGAGGTATTGACTAGGGGGCAAACCCCTCATATACGTAATCATTTCTGTTTGTTTTAACTTTCAATGTTGCTCCTTACTTTCAGTTGAAAAAACTTGTTTTTTTTATTTAATTTCTGATTGTCTTTTAAATAATGCTGGGAAATCCGGTGCCCCCTTCATAGAAATGTCCCTTCCCCCAAAGAAATATCCTCCATGGAAAGATCCTCCCCAGTAGAAGGGAGGACAGTACCAGCACAGAGCGAGATTTAATGTCCTTGGTAAAAAGTCTGAACGAGATTTAATGTCATTGGTAAAAAAGTCAAGAAGAGATTTAATGTCCTTTGTAAAAGTTTTCTTTCTAGACCAATCAGGGAACTTGGAAATACTGCGGGGAAAATGCACATGTGCACTGAATAATAACGGGACAATGGTATTGATCTACGAAGGGGACAACATCAGACTAGATTTCTGGGAAATTGATTGCATAATCGACGGGGAATTCTAATGTAACATGAGGGGACTTATGTTATGAGTGTTGGTCAATTTTTTTGTTGTTTCTTGGATGTAGAGACAAATTCAAAAACAATTGCTGGATAATGGAGTCTAACGTTACAGGATTACGTGTTTCTTTCTAGGTCAATGAACTTACGTAAGGTTTCTCTTAGATCGCAAATTCAACCTTGAGACTTTTTTTATATTGGATATACGTTAAGGTTAAAGTATCATACCGTCTCAAGACATTATGGAGAAAACATCAAATATTGTTGACTTGGAAGTTTTAGCTACACTTATTCATAATGTGAGTTCTGTTTAGTAAATTTTCTTAGGTTTTTCCAAAAAAAATCATTTTTGTATTCCCTCTCCAACATATTAAAATTCAGGGTATACCCCCCCCCCCCAAAAAAAAAAATCTCAACTACGCGATGTTTATAGTCGTTGGAAAGTGTAAAATACGCTCTTTTTTACCGTGTAACCCCCCACCGTTAACGATTTTAATTCTTTCATTGGAAAAGCTCCCTTTTCGACAAATATATGCAATTTTTATGCTTTCTATATTCTAGCTTAAAGGGTAAACTAACATCCGTCAACTCTTAGGTATTAATATGCCGATCCTTTATGACGTTAAGCCGCTAATAGATCAACCTGACTTTATCAGTTCGGTAAACAGGTTATAACCTTAATTATTGCATCCCGTCAAATGCGCATCCGGTCTGCTAAATCTTATAAATGTACGCTTAAGCATTACAATACTAAACAAAAAGGCTTTTTTTCCAGTCAAATTGTCTAGAGTAAATCTTATGAATTGCAAGGGGGAGGTCAGGTGTTGCTTATGATAAATAGTTTCATATAATAAATTTAATTGCTTTCATTTTGAGCACTCAGTGTTTATATGGGGGGTGGGAGGGGGGTTAAGAAAAAGATACATACCTGCCGTGAGAAGGTTTATTGAAGCGCTGGTCCTTTTAAATGATCTAAATTAATACATCTTTTGACCCATAGAGGAATAATGTGCAAATATATGCGTTGCGTCTCTAGGCATGTATTTAAGTTTTTTCTAAGTGGTAAAAATAGCAACAGTTATTTCTAACACATGACTACTTTCTGACGGGTTTATTTCTTACATGGAGTGCATTTAATTTTTTTTCTAAATTTTAAAAATAGGAGTTTTTCTACCATAGAGATACTAACTGTCACGGTGTATTCCTCGCAAATTTTACTTTTTGCTTTTCTGAAAAGGGGGGGGGGGCTTCTTTGGGCAATGGCAGATGCTTTCTAGACAAATTATGCCTTACAATAAATTCAGTTTTTCCTTTGTAGAAGAGGGTACTAATTTTTATTCTGTAAAAGGGGAATCGTCATTTTATGCTAAATTTTTCTTCTTTTTAAGGACAATTTTGACAAATGGCCCCCTCCATCAAAGAGAGCTAGGGTTAATGATAAAACCCCTGTGAGGGCGTCAGTTGTGCAGTATGGCCACTGGCCAAGACCTTCAGCTCCTTCCAGACCAGTTCTGCCTGCCCAAGTCCCATCCGCGCAGGCTCCAGTGCAGCCTGGTAGAAAATTAAAAAGAAAGTGGATGGCTGCTCATAACGTCACTGCTGCACAAGTTTGTGAGGTCACCCCCTATCAAGCGTTGCTGGGCCCTTCACGACCAATGCAAGGCGAGAATGTGCCCCCTACAGCCCTCAACATGCAAGGTGCAAATCTTAATGTAAGTTTCTATATTTTATTTCCGCTAAAGATTTTCTTTCCCAAAGGAAATATAACGCTCTCCTTTTGAGATATTTAATCATCAAATCCTGTCAAAAGCACGCATATTATCTGCTATATTCTTGTGAATTAGGATAGCAATGGCTTCGTTGAAAAAGATACTTTTTATTCCCGGCATATTGTCTAGAGTAAATATGAATTGCAAGAGGGGGCAGATGTTGATTATGATAAATAATTTCATATGGTATTTGTTTTCTATTTTAGGTATATTAATATGAAACTAGAAAGTCATTTTCATTATAGATAGCACAAGCGCTGCTTTTTTTCTGTCTACTAGATAATTCGCTGAGATAGTATAATGAATATTGCAAATTCAATAGTGATGTCATGATTTTCACTATTTTACTGTGTGTATGTGTGTGTGAGCGGCACAGGTGTTGCTTATTTTTCTGTCTACTCGATAATTCGCTGAGATAGTATAATGAATATTGCAAATTTATGAGCATTAAAATTCAATTTTTTAGCTGAAAAATAGTTTCACTATTGTTATGGATACAGAAATAAATACAAGATGTCAGTTTTGAAATTGACATGATTACAAAGCTAGTGAATTAACCAAATGACACTATGTGTGCACAGATAGTGATATTGCTAAGCGTGTTTTTTAATAATATGTAAATAATAATCCAATTTTAAAAATAGGGTGATTTAGGCACTATGAAAATGAGCTATTTTCTTTTATAGACTGGATTGGTTCCATATGCTCTCTCCCCCTCATCAACTGAAGAAACAAGTCATGAGCCATATGAACTCATTGACGCACCTATGGAGTTTCATGACATTCAGGACATTGAAATATTTTTTTTTTATTCCAATATTCACGACGCCAGGTACTTCAAAGTATCTGATATGCTGCTATTCATTTACCTCTTTCAGTGGCCTCGAGGTTTTAAATGTCTATTGAACCTTATTTTGAAGGTGTCAACAGAGGGATTTGCAGGGATAATTTTGCCCAGGAAGATCGTTCCAGATAGAAGTGCAACGCCGGATGAAGTTGTTTCTCAAGTACTTGGTTTTCGGCGTATCCTCCTTTAGATAATTGGACCGAGCTGTGTGCCTTTGTGTCTGCCTTGTCTGCTGGAAAAAGGGGGGCACAATTTGAGAGAGCTCGTCTGAGGGAGGCGAATTCATGTACTTGTAGAAAACAGCCATCGACGCTACATCAAACCTTTCATTTTGAGGCTGGAGCAATTCTTGTGTAGAGGCACAGCCCACCCTATTTGATCTATTCTGAATCTTCTGAAGTGGTGCCAACAGTGTTTTCGGAGCACCAGCAAATAGCGGGCATCCATATTCAGCTATGGGTCTGATGCAAGACTTGTAGAGTGGGAGGATCGAGCTTGATGGAAGAAGTTTTTGCAGCGAAGAGTAACTCCCAGCTTTCTTGCGCAGGAGGTTTTCACCCGATCAAGGTGGCTGTTTCAAGAAAGATCGGTGGATAAATGAATCCCCAGTAGACGAAGCTCGTCGACTCTCTTTATAGCTTCATTTTTGAAGATGAAACTGAGGTGATCACGTGGCACCTTTGATTGGGTAATTAGAAGCTCCTTTGTTTTCGATGCATTGAAGTTGATCATCCATGCATCAGACAACTTTTTAATTTTCAAAAGATCCATCTGTAGGGAAAGGGAGGCTTTTGTTGGGTCTTCGTGTTTAGGGACGGCTGAGTGTGTCGTGGTATCGTCGGCAAAGTGATGCAGAGGGTTTGCGAGGTTGTCTCCCATGTCGTTTATGTAGATAAGGAAAAGCGTAGGTCCCTAGACACTGACTTGGGGTACCCCTGCTTTCACTGGGTATTTGCGGGAAATAAACCCGTCAAGAACAACCTGCAGTGAACGATCGGAAAGAAAGCTCTCAATCACTTTTAACAGACATCCACGAACACCATACATATAGAGTTTCTTTAGCACGCCACGGTGCCATACTCTGTCAAAAGCTTTCGCAATGTCGAAGGATAGTAGCCTGATGTCGTATCCCATTGCCAGTAGATCTATCCAGTCCTGATACTGGGCCACTAGGCAGTCTAAAGTTGAGGGTTTCCGGCGGAATCCATATTGGCGATCGCCTGGAAGGTCATTTGATTCCAGGTACTGAGGAAGTGTTTTATTGGAGACGCTCTCATAGACTTTGCCATCACAGGAGAGAAGGCTAATAGACCTGTAGGAACCCACTCTCGTTGGATCGCCTTCTGGCTTTAGAGTAGGTATAACATGGGCGGACTTCCATGCTCGTGGGAAGGTTCCGGGGTAAAATCAAAACCGGAAAAGCAATGACAAAGGTCCAGCTAGTTCGGCACTGCAGAACTTGAGGACAACATTTGGTATGTTGTCAGAACCCGTGGTTTTGGTCACATCCAGATGTTGTAGAATGCGAAGGATTTTGGGAGCAGATAAATTCACGTATTCCAGGACAGTGTCGGTTCGGTCGGAGAGTTTTGACACTTCTCTACCGTCATCGTCTAAAACAAAAGCCTCCTAAAACAAAAGCTACCGTCATAGACAAAAGCCTTAGCAAGAGCTTCAGCCTTTGCCTGTTGATCTTGTACCACTGTCCCGTTACTCTGGAGAGAAGGAATTGCGGTCCCCTCGGACGACAGTAAAGGCTCCTTGACAATTTTCCACCAACTCTTTGCCGAAGCAAGTTGAAGCTTGGTGGCGAATTTCTCCTTATACTGAAGCCGGGACTACCGAATCGCTCGAACTGCATCTTTGTGCGCATTTATGAATGAAATTCTGTCCTCTTTGCTCTTCGAAATTAGCCATCGCTTGTGTGCCTTTTGCTTTTCATGGATTGTCTTCTTACACTTGGCGTTGAACCAAGGTTTGTCCCTACTGGACACCTGGATCCGCTTTGAAGGGATTTGCTTTTCGACAGAGTCAACTATGGCCTGCTGGTACTTATCTGCAGCTATCTCTGGGCCTTCCAGGAGGAAGGCTCTCCACTGCTGAGAAAAAAGAGTGTTTCTCAAACCGTCCCAATCACCCCTTTTGTAGAGCCAGATTGTTCGTTCATGCTTTACTGGAGGCGGATTGCGTAGGTTTCCACGTTCAACGAGGGCAACGTGGTCACTGGTGAAAGCATGAGCGTCTACCTTAAAGGAGTCAGGGTGACCTGCAAGGAAGAGTTCAAAACGAAAGGATCGGTTTAGGCTTTGATACGTTTCGAAATTGACAAGTTGTTCCAGCCGGTAAAAGAGAGATAGATCATACAAGTCCTACCCTTCCCTATCAGTATTTTTGCTGCGAAGCCACACGCTATGATAGACGCTGAAGTCTACATGAAGGATAATGGCAGACTTAGCATACTTGCCCCGAATATATCCAAGGGAGGTTTCAAGGTAGCTGGTAATCTGGTAAGTTTGATGGTTATAGACGGTACCAACAATCACGGATTTATTTGGGAAGGTCACCCTGACCCACAGAGCTTCTTCGCCTGCTGAATCTTGTATGTTCAGGCATGAATAAGGTATATGGCTCTGTATATAAACAGCGACACCTCCTCCTCAGTATTTAGCGCCGTCAGTACGCTCTCGATCCCGCCTGAGGAGCGTGTATCCCTGTATGGCAACCTCACTGCTCTGGATTTCTTAGTTTAGATTGGTCTCAGTAATGCACATGATAGATGGCTTGACCGAGTTCACTAAATGTCGGAACTGGTCAAACTTAGATCTGAGACCTCGTACATTGCAGTGGGCTACCGTAAACAGGTCTGTTTGGATGGTCGGTCGACATGCTACAGGTCGTTGTCAAAATGGCTGTTTTGTCTCAGGCTTTTTGTTGTTAATCATAACCAGGTAAAAGAAGCTTTGCCGGGTGGTTAGCCCAACAAAGCCCATAAATCCATTGTCATGCATCATTAGACGGGGAGCGGTGCCACCTGCCACACACCTCATTACCGAATCTTCAACATGGAGGTGGTACCCCATAATGGGTTAGGATTCGGCACTAGTGCCTCCCACCCAAATATCAGCTATCGATGATAATGAATGGCTTGGTATTGTTAACTTTGATAAAAAACCTTCTGATATTGACAATTTATTAAGTAATTATTTCAATGCAGATAATAGCACAGTTGAGCAAGGCAATGTAGCTAGTTCAGAGGGTGACTTACCATGGTTAAGTCCGAATACATTACACATTTTAGATGATTTTACCAAACAATTTACTGAGAACCCTCCCCCCACTGATTGAATAGACATAGTTCTTCAATTGTTTTAAAAATATTTTATTTGAAGGAGGGAAAAAGCGAGGTGTATGACCATTTTGTACACATCGATATGTTGGTATTGCACTCTTATTTGGAAAACTATGAGAAAGTTTTTATGCAGTGGATAGAAAACATTATCACGCATCTCGAAAATTATAATGAAAATGGTAGTGGTTCCGTAGTTTTATTTATTGAAAATTTAAGTGTAAATATATGTAAGTGTAAATTTAAGTGTAAATTTAAGTGTAATTTAAAAAAGATTTTATTTTAAGAGGGGGGGGAGCTGGTGGGAAAGGGTCTATAGGTTTAAAATATATTCCCGATTTAGAAGGATGCAAGGGCGTTCAACGAATCTGTTTCGAAACAGGCCAAAAATGTTTCATGTACGCTTTCCTCATATCAGCTTTCGAACCTCTAACAAGTGACGCTTTAAATAAAAATTTAGAATACTGGGCTGTACATGGGAAAGAGGGATTTGATTTTACCCCTTTAGATTTCTCTTGTTTAGAGGGAAATTTCCAGTAACGCTCAGGTCGCTTGATATTTTCGAACGGGCCAATGCTCATTTAAATATCGGAGTTACTGTACTCCAATATTAAACAGAATTTGAAGGTGTCTGTCCCAATTTCGTAGTGATTTAAAGCTACAAAATCACATGAAACATTGTAGGCGTCACGGCTATCAAACAGTTTCGGGTGATAGGGCCATTTTGAGCTTAAAAAACATAGAGAATACGCTCCTGCAAAGCAATAAAATAAGTTTGGATTGTGAAGCTGGGCTGGTGGATGTGAACGACCTACAATTTCCGAATCGAATCAAAGAAAATCAAGCTATTGTGGTTTCCGTGAACCGTAAGAACCGTGTTCGGTTCTATGCTCATGAATGTTGTAAAATTATGGTTGCCTATAATTCTTGCACATTCTTGGGGGCATGTTATGACGTCACAACGTAATCTGTTTCGTACGCATTCAAACATATTGCCAAAAGCCGAATTTAAAATAAGCTTGTATATATCTTTTTCAACTTTACTTTTTGCCATTGAGCCTTTACCAACAAAGGTGTCGATAAACATCATTAAGTATGGTTTCTGATTGAATTGTAGGGCCCTGTGTATTTTTTTGACCCTGAAACCATTGTTCACCATCCATCGCAAAAGCACGTGGTGAACAATAGTATTTTATTTCGGGTCTAGATCTGCAATCAGTTTCTGCTTGGAGGGGGTCCATTGCATGCCCATATCATCGGCCAAAGACCGATTGTATGGGCTCAATGATTCCTTGGTCACTGGTCTATTGACACACGGAAATACAAAATCTTTGACAGAATCGTGAAGTTCCAATGGTATGTGCCTGTCAATTTCCCCCTCCCTCCCTGTGCATACGAGCCAAAGCCGGTAAAATAAATTTTAAATCATGATTTAAATTGTGAATGAAAACCAGTATAAAAAACTGCTGGCTGACATTCACATTAAAAGATTGATGTGCTACACCACGAAATTTACTACCCCCTGACGATATTTCCTGCCACAAGCTATTATGATCTCTGATTTTTCTCTTTCCCCCTCTTTTACCCCTAGTCCCTTTCCCCTTAGTCCCCTCTTCAAATACCCCTTACACACCCAGCATATTTTTTGATTTTTAATCGCCAGACGATTCTCTGCGGACAACAAAATCGGGTAGTGAGTATTTCACAAACGGGAAATAGCTCCATTTGCAGTGACAATTAATTTAGTTAATGCCTTGATCATGCACTCATTCTCATCCAATGTTTCGAGTATCTCTAACAATTGCACTGTGTTAGAGTTGTCTCTCTGTGCTTGGTCATAGGAAACCGCAATAGCTTGATATTCTTTGATTCGATTCTGAAATTGGGGGTCGTTCACATCCACTAGCCTAGCTTCACAATCCAAACTTATTCTATTGCTTTGCAGGAGCTTATTCTGGAACTTTTTAAATCTCAAAATGGCCCTGTCACCCGAAACTGTTTCCACTGATTTATATCCGTGATGCCTACAATGCTTCATGTGATTTTGTAGCTTTAAATCACTACGAAATTAGGACAGACATGTTTGACTGTAGAAACGTACCCCTAGGTCCTTACCTTCTCCCAGATTTCTACTGATATCCGTAATAGGATTAAAATGGCCAATAGCATTGGGATCTCTAGGTGGTGTATACAACAACCAAACCCAGTGCTTCACCAATTCAATCGACCGGCCCCTTACTGTGAATATCACCCCCTTTTTATGAGAACGAATACCCCCTTCAAATTCTGTTTCATATTGGAGTACAGTAACGCCGATATTTAAATGAGCATTGGCCCTTTCAAAAATATCAATCAACCTGACCGTTACGGGAAATCTTCCCTATAAACAAGATAAATCTACAGGGGGAAAATCAGATCCCTCTTTCCCATGTACAGCCCAGTATTCCAAAGTTTTCTTTGAAGCGTCACGTGTTAAAGGTTCGAAAGCTGATATGAGGAAAGTGTACATTAGATATTTTTGGCCTGTTTCAAAACAGATTCATTGAACGCCCTTGCATCCTTCTAAATCGGGATTATATTTTAAAACTATAGACCCTGGCCCACCAGCCCCCTCCCCTCTTAAAATAAAATCTTTTTAAAATTTATATATATATTTACACTTAAATTTTCAATAAATAAAACTACGGAACCACTACCATTTTCATTATAATTTTCGAGATGGGTGATAATGTTGTCTATCCACTGCATAAAAACTGTCTCATAATTCTCCAAATGAGAGTGCAACACCAACATCTCGGTGTGTACATAGTGATCGTACACCTCGCTTTGTCCTTCATTCAGATAAAATATTTTTTAAACAATTGAATCCTTAATAGAGTCCCTACCCCCCACGCCTGAATCTGGTTTTCTAAAAATGCACGAATTTTTTCTACAGATTCATGAACGATATCTATAGAGTCGGTTATAAAATACCGCCCCCCCCTAAGCGAATTAAACGGATCCCCAAAGGTTGCAGTATAAACGACTATTGTATTCATTTTCGAATTTGTTTGATGAAATTCTGGTAGTGTTGTGAATTGTATATCCTTACTCTCCCCCTCTTGTATATCATCACCCCCTCCACCACTTTGTACAATAATATGGCTGTGAGAATCCATCGAAGTCATTTCATTTTCAATAAAATTTGATTGAATAGGAAGTATGTCTTTTAAATCAGTGGGGGGTTCTCAGTTAATTCTTTGGTAAAATCATCTAAAATTTGTAATGTATTCAGACTCAACCGTGGTTAGTCACCCTCTGAACTAATTACAATGCCTTGCTCAACTGTGCTATTATCTACATTGAAATAATTACTTCATAAATTGTCAATATCAGAAGGTATTTCATCAAAGTTAACAATATTACGCCATTCATTATCATCGATAGCTGATATTTCAATGTCCTGAATGTCATGAAACTCTATAGGCGCGTCAATGAGTTCATATAGCTCATGACTTGTTTCTTTAGTTGATGAGGGGGAGAGAGCATATGGAACCAATCCAGTCTATAAAAGAAAATAGCTTATTTTCAAAGTGTCTAAATCACCCTATTTTTAAAATTGGATTATTATTTACATATTATTAAAAAACACGCTTAGCAATAGCACTATCTGTGCACACATAGTGTCATTTGGTTAATTCACTAGCTTTGTAATCATGTCAATTTCAAAACTGACATGTTTTATTTATTTCTATATCAATAACAATAGTGAAACTATTTTTCAGTTAAAAAATTGAATTTTAATACTCATAAATTTGCTATATTCACTATACTATCTCAGCGAATTATCGAGTAGACAGAAAAATAAGCAGCGCTTGTGCCGCTCACACACACATACACACAATAAAATAGTGAAAATCATGACATCGCTATTGAATTTGCAATATTCATTATACTATCTAAGCGAATTATCTAGTACACAGAAAAATAAGCAGTGCTTGCGCTGTCTATAATGAAAATGACTTTCTTGTTTCATCTGAATATACTCAAAATGGAAAAAATACGATCTGAAACTATTTATCATAATCAACATCTGCCCCCTCTTGGAATTCATATAATTTATTCTAGACGCTATGGTGGGAGTAAAAAGTATCTTTTTCAACGAAACCATTTCTATCCTAATTCACGAGAATTTAGCAGGTCATATGCGTGCATTTGACAGGATTCGATAATTAAACATCTCAAAAGGAGAGGGTTATATTTCCTTTGGGAGAAAAAATCTTTAGCGGAAATAAAAATATACAAACTTACATTTAGATTTTCAGCTTGCATGTTGAGGGCTGTAGGGAGCACAATCTCGCCTTGCATTGGTCGTGAAGGGCCCGGAAATGCTTGATAGAGGGCGACCTCATAATCTTGTGCAGCAGTGACGTTATGAGCAACTATCCACTCTCTCTTTAATTTTCTACCAGGCTGCATTGGAGCCTTCGCGGATGGGACTTGGACAGGCAGAGCTGGTCTGGAAGGAGCTGAAGGTATTGGCCAGCGGCAGTACTGCACAACTGACGCCCTCACAGGGGTTTTATCTTTAACCCTAGCCCTCTTTGATGGAGGGGGCATTTGTCAAAATTGCCCTTAAAAAGATGAAAAAATTTAGTATAAAATGACGATTCCCCTTTTACAGAATAAAAATTAGTACCCTCTTCTACAAAGGAAAAACTGAATTTATTGTAAGGCATAATTATGTCTAGAAAGCATCTGCCATTGCCCAAAGAAGCCCCTCCCCGCATTTTCAGCAAAGCAAAAGTAAAATTTGTGAGAAATACACCGCGAGAGTCAGTAGCTCTGTGGTAGAAATGCTCCTTTTTTACCATATAGAAAAAAAAATTAAATGCACTCCATGCAAGAAATAAACCTGTCAAAAAGTAGTCATGTGGTATAAATAACTGTTCCTATTTTTACCATTTAGAAAAAATTTAATTACATGCCTAGAGACGCAACGCATATATTTGCACATTATTCCTCTATGGGTTAAAAGATGTATTAATTTAGATCATTTAAAAGTACCAGCGCTTCAATAAACCTTCTCATGGCAGGTATGTATCTTTTTCTTAGCCCCCCTCCCCCCCCCCCATATAAACACTGAGTACTCAAAATGGAAGCAATTGAATTTAGTATATGAACCTATTTATCATAAGCAACACCTGACCTCCCCCTTGCAATTCATAAGATTTACTCTAGACAATTTGACTGAAAAAAGCCTTTTTGTTTAGTATGGTAATGCTTAAGCGTAAATTTATAAGATTTAGCAGATCGGATGCGCATTTGACGGGATGCATTAATTAAGGTTGTAACCTGTTTACCGAACTGATAAAGTCAGGTTGATCTATTAGCGGCTTAACGTCATAGGGGATCGGCATATTAATACCTAAGAGTTGACGGATGTTAGTTTACCCTTTTAGCTAGAATATAGAAAGCATAAAAATTGCATATATTTGTCGAAAAGGGAGTTTTTCCAATGAAAGAATTAAAATCGTTAACGGTGGGAGGTTTACACGGTAGAAAAGATTGTATTTTACACTTTCCAACGACTATAAATATAGTGTAGTGGAGTTTTTTTTGGGGGACGGGGTATACCCTGAATTTGAATATGTTGGAGAGGGACTACAAAAATTACTTTATTTGGAAAAACCGAAGAAAATTTACTAAACAGAACTCACATTATAAATCTGTGCAGCTGAAACTTCCAAGTCAACAATATTTGATGTTTTCTCCATAATGTCTTGAGACGGTATGATACTTTAACCTTAATGCATGTTCATTATAAACAAAATCTCACGGCTGAATTGCGATGTAAGAGAAATCTTACGTAAGTCCATTGACCTAGGAAGAGACACGTAATCCTGTACCGTTAGACTCGATTATCCAGCAATCGTTTTTGAATTTATGTCTACATCCAAGAAACAACAAGCAAATTGATCAACACTCATAACATAATTCCCCTCATGTTAGATTATAATTACCCGTCAATTATGCAATCAATTTCCCAGAAATCTAGTCTGATGCTCTCCCCTTCGTAGATCAATAACATTGTCCCGTCAGTTGATTTTTCATGTAATTTTTAGTAAAATCCAAGCACACTTATGATTGCTTATGCGCGTTTACTGTTTATAACGTATTGAGTAATGTTTTTGAATTTACCAAGAAACGTGTTTGTTAAATAGTTACTTTTCTTCCCTACCGATTAAATAGTGCGCATGTGTATTTTCCCCACAGTATTTCCAAGCTCCCTGATTGGTCAAGAAAGAACACTTTTACCAAGGACATTAAATCTCTTCCTGACTTTTTTACCAAGGACATTAAATCTCGTTCAGGCTTTTTACCAAGGACATTAAATCTCGCTCTGTGGTGGCACTGTCCTCTCTACTCTCCCCCGTAACCCCCTCCTCCTACCCTCCGCCCCACCGGAAAAAAATCTCTCCTAAAACGTCTGTATACTTCCCATTAACCAATACTATATGCAAACAATGGGCAAAGTTAATACATTGCAGCCCTTCCCCCAGGAACTGTGGGGGATTAAGTCATCCTCAAAGACCTATTTATTAGATCTTCGGCTATGTTGAACAAAATGGCCATCTCAAAATTTGGATTGGGTGACTTCGGGAAAAAAATGAGCGTGGGAGGGAGCCAAGTCGCCCTCCAATTTTTTTGGTCACTTAAAAAGGGCACTAGAACTTTTAATTTCCGTTCAGATGAGCCCTCTCACGATATTCTAGGACTACTGGATCGATACCGTCACCCCCTGGGGAAATAAAAAAAACACAAAAAAACAAATAAACACGCATCCGTGATCTTTCTTCTGGCCAAAAATACAAAATTCCACATTTTTGCAGATAGGAGCTTGAAACTTCTATAGTTGGGTTTTATGATACGCTGAATCTGATGGCGTAATTTTCATTAAAGTTCTATGACTTTCAGGGGGTGTTTCCTCCTTTTTCTAAAAGACGGTAATGTTTCTGAGGCGCGTAACCTTTTATGGGTAAAACTAAACTCGGTGGAACTTGTAAATTTTAAATCAGCATAAAAGTCTGATTCTATTGATGTATCTATTGGTATCAAAATGGCAGTTTTTAGAGTTTTGGTTACTCTTGAGCCGGGTCGCTCCTTACTTACAGTTCGTTGCCACGAACTGTTTGATAACAAAAAATCAGACTTTTGCGTAAAAATCGAGGCATTGAGGTTAGGGCGATCCCCCTCATATACGCAATAATTTCTGTTTTTTTTAGTGTTAATGTTGCTCCCTACTTTCAGTTAATTTTTTTATTTAATTTTTAGTAAAAGCCAAGCACACTTATGACTGATTATGCGTGTTTATTGTTTATAACGTATTGAGTAATGTTTTTGAATTTACCAAGAAGCGTGTTTGTTAAATAGTTACTTTTCTTCCCCACCGAATAAATAGCACCTACTTCAATAGCACCCCCTCTTGCCCACCCCCGAATAATAATATTTTAGCTACGCCCCTGTCAGTAATTGAATTACCCTTGGATCCCATTGATGCAATTTTTTCTTAAAGCAAAACGGCTCACGGATAGCTGATACAGGACAATCGCAAAACTAATCACACCGAAACGGTTCACTGCAGCCGTTGAAGCGCAAAAACTTTTATGAAACATTTGAACAACAAATACATAAGAATAGGCTAAATCAAGTTCTAGAAGCTGAACAAAATATTCAAAGGGCTAACTTTTATTAGCCTAGGCTAGCTATGCCTAATCAAAAATAATATTCTTATCTTGTGTTCTTTTTCCTGGAAATATCTCCCCAGGCGCTGAGGATTAGAATTTTGGATTAAAAGGGCATGACCCTCATGTTCTTTCTCAAAAATTAATGGAGAACTTCTGACAAAAATGATTACTTTCTAAGTTACTTGTAATTTGTGATTCTAAAAAGCTTTTAATTCAGAATAACGGATGCAATTTTCAACGGTCCAGTAGAAATGTTTCAACGCATCGGCTTCACCGTTGTGACACATAAAGTTGCATCAAAAAACGGAGTAGATTTGTTGGTTCACGCAAAAATGGCTGTTTTTGCATGAAATTACATCAGTGGGAACCCAGGGTTAAACAAAAAATGAACAGAAATTAGAACAAATTACCAAGTCCAACTCAAAACAAGCAGAAACTACCGCAAAGAGGCGTACGCTAACGACCCCTTTGCTTTCTAAAGACCAGAACATAATTTGCACTTTACTGAAAACAACTCTTATTTTGAGCTTTGTTTCTATATCTCATAACGTCGAAAAATAAATAAAAAAGAATCACCATCATAGCAATGATTACTGAAAAAACAAATGAGCATGACATGACAGTTTAATGTAAGCTATATATTGATATTCATTGCTGAAATTTTTAATGAGATTGGATTGATTTAAGTTAAAAAAGAGAAAATGTTTGAAATGTATTTTGTTTTCAGTACATTGCAAATTAGGTTCAGGTATTTAGAAGGGAGGGGGAACGTCATCCCTAATACTCTTCGTTTCTGCTCGTTTTGAGTTTAACTTGGTTTTTTTTATTGTAATCTCTGTTCGTTCTAGGTTGTATTTCTTCATTATAGTTAATTCATGATATTTTTAAGCTTGAAAAATTATTTGACTGTATTTCTGCTCATATCTGGTTTGATGTAGTTCTTTACTCCTATTCGAAAAATACCGTTTGTGGAAAACAGTCGTTAAAATTAATTTCTGTTCGTTTTTAATGAAGAGAATTTTCTGACCTTTTTCATTAGCTAAGAAAAGAATATTTTAAATAGTTTTTGTTTTCTCTATAAGAATCCAGATTTTGGTTTACTGTTTTTATTAGTCCCCGAAGCTGCGCCACGCCGACATGACGGCGGCAAATGTGTGATTTAGTATCGGCGGCGGCGCGCCGATTTTTCTGATTAAAAATAATAATAAAAATTCCACTTCACCAAGCACGTTCAACCTCAACTTGATTTTAGTAAGGATTTTTAAATGGTTGGCTAAAAACATACAAGAATAATATGACAAAACAGGAATTTGTTGGACCGTGCGGAAAGTGTTTATGTTCACCGTAGATCAGACCAAGTAGAATTCTTATTTTTAGCCACTAGACCCAGGGAAACCTATGTTGTGTTTATGTTTAACATCGCATTGTTCCTATAAAATCCTGTGTTTAGTCATTTTCTTCTTGTTAATGATTTCGGCTAATGTGTGTTTAACTTTCAAAGTTTGAAGTTCAAACATCTCCTGTTCATCAAATACATGCGAATAGGAAGTGAAAAAAATAAATAACAACATCGAGAAAACACTGTATACAAGTCATATACCATGGCTTAACAACACCAACAATTTTAAATCAGCAGCTACATCACTTCAGTTACAATTGATGTAACAAAAGTGAGTTTGTTCACTCTGCCTGGAGCCATTGAGCATCGATAAATAAATGAAACCCAAAACGAACATAAATTATAATAAATAGCCGAGTCAACTCAAAACGAGCAGAAATTAACATAAGTTGGGCTCAAAACCCCTATGCCTTCCCACTGCCAAAACGTAATTTGCATTTTACTGAAAAAATATAAATGTTTTTACTTTTATAAATTTAATAGTTCAAATAATATTATTATTTTCATTGCTAAATATCAGTATATGTATATTAAACTGACAATGCACATTCATTTGTATTTTTTTTCAGTAAAGTGCAAATTATATTCTGGCCTTGGGAAGGTGCAGGGGTTTTCAGCACTACTCACGTTAATTTCTCCTCGTTTTGAGTTTGACTCGGTTATTTATTGTAATTTCTGTTCGTTTTTGGGTTTCATTTATCTATCGATACTGATTTGTGATAGTTTTACGCTTGGTAGATTATTTGATTTTATTATTGCTCATTTTTGTTTAATGGAGTTCTTTGGTTTTTTTGAAAAACTTGTTTTGTGGAAAAAGTTTTTTTTAATTAATTTCTGGTCGTTTTATATTGACATAGTCTTTTCAGGGAAAATTGTACTATAAATTTTTTCGTTTTATTAAGAATTTATAGTTTGGTCTGCTATTTGTATGCTGGAAAAAAATTTTCAGCAATTTTTAACAAAATAGACCCTTTTAAAAATCTGGTTACAAATAGTAGTGTTTAATTTAGTTTCATACCTCATCTAGTTGACCTGAAATGGAAAACTTGATAACATTCGCCAAAAAAAATCTGTTTACTTACTTTGATACCTTGGATACACTTATACCAGTTTGATATGGGTAAGTTTTAAGAGAAGAAGCAGCCCGGAAAGTTCGAACGTAATACCCTCATTCGTGTTTTGGACAAAGCTGAGTTGCTTTATTTAAAATTAACATCAGCAAACTGCATATTTATTTAATATTATGGCAACTATTAATTTTTAAACATAATGGCAAATGGGAGGGTGGGCGTGGGACGGGGATTAGTTTCCCTCCAATCACTATCGACTGTTAAAAAGGACATCAGCCCTTTCTATTTTTAATCGAATGAGCCCTTTTCGAAGTTCCTACGACAACTTCTTCGATACGAAGTGCCCTGGTCTAAACAGCAACAACAACAACAAAAATGATACATTATACCCACATCGATCTTTACTATAAAAATGTCAATCCTTCCAATCACTTTCAATTGTTAAAAAGGGAACTAAACATTTCAATTTCCATTCGAATGATCCCTTTTTGGGTTTCTACGACATCGTTTTCTATAAACACCTTATATGCCCCTAGGGTATAAATTACAACCCCTATCCTAAGGGCTGTGAGGGTGGTTGTCATCCTCTAAGACCTAATTTCCAGAACTTTCAACTACGTTAAACAAAATGGCTATCTCAAAATTTTGATTGGATGTGTTTTGGGAAATGGTGGGCGTGGAAGCGGTGTTAGTTGCCTTCCAGTCACTTCCGACTATTAAAAAGGGCGCAAGCCACTCCAATTTCTAATTGAATGAGCCCTTTTCGAAGTTTCTACGACAACTTCTTCGATACGAAGTGCCCTGGTCTAAAGGAAAAAAATAATCCTCCGGCGCACCGGAGGGGGGCATTCCTGTCGACTTTTTGAGGGTGTTTCCCCAGTTTTCGATAATCAGGAAATTTTCTCAAGCTCTTTTCTCAAGTCCATAGCTTTTGACTGACAACACTAACATCAAAATTTAAACGGTAAGAAACCCCGTGCGTGTGTCGTCTCTTTGTGTGTTTCGTATCTGTGTGTGTGTGTGTGTGTCGTGTCTTTGAGGGTGTGTTGTATCTGTGTGTGTGTTGTCTCTCTGTGTGTGTGTGTCGTCTCTCTATGCGTCTCGTCTCTGTGTGTTTGTCGCTCTCTCTGTGTGTGTGTGTGTGTGTGTGTGTCGTCTCTATGTGTAAGTCGTCACTTTGAGTATGTCGTCTCTGTGTGTGTGTCGTCTCTGTGTGTGTGTTTCGTATCTCTGTGTGTGTGTGTGTTCTCTCTGTGTGCGTGTTGTCTTGAGTGTCCTTACTAAAAAAAAACTACTGTATTAAAAAAAAAATTAAATTGATCATACGACCTAAATTATTTCATCAGATACGCCATGTCTCGTCTCTCTCTGTGTGTGTTGACTCTGTGTGTGTGTGTATCGTCTCTGCGCACGTGTTGTCTCTGTGTGTCGTTTTATGTGTTTGTCCTCTCTGTGTGTGATTCGTCTCTTTGTGACTGTCGTCTCTGTGTGTTTGTCCTCTCTGTGTGTGAGTGTACTCTGTGTGTGTGTGTCGTCTCTATGAATGTGTCGTCTCTGTGTGGGTTTCGTCTCTGTGTGTTTGTTGTGTCTGTGTGTTTGTCGTCTCTGTGTGAGTGTCGTCTCTATTTGTGTTGTCGTCTCTGTGTGTGTGTCGTCTCTGTGTCGGTGTTGTCTCTATGTGTGTGTCGTCTCTGTGTGTGTGTGTGTGTGCGTGTGTCGTCTCTGTGTGTGTATCGTCTCTATGTGTAAGTCGTCACTTTGAATGTGTCGTCTCTGTGTGTGTGTCGTCTCTGTGTGTGTGTGTGGCGTCTCTGTGTGGATGTTGTCTCTGTGTGTGTGTTGTCTCTATGTGTGTGTCGTCTCTATGTATGTTTCGTATCTGTGTGTGTGTGACGTCCCTTTGTGTGTGTCGTCTCTATGTGTGTTTGTAATTTCTGTGTGTGTGTCTCATCTCTCTGTGTGTGCTGACTCTGTGTGTGTGTATCGTCTCTGTGCACGTGTCGTCTCTATGTGTCGTTTCTGTGTGTTTGTCCTCTCTGGGTGTGATTCTTCTCTTTGTGTCTGTCGTCTCTGTGTGTTTGTCGTCTCTGTGTGTGAGTGGACTCTGTGTGTGTGTGTCGTCTTTGTGGATGTGTTGTCTCTGTGGGTGTTTCGTTTCTGTGGGTCTGTCATCACTATGTCTGTGTTATCTCTATGTGTGTGTCATCTCTGTGTGTGTGTGGGTAGTGTCTGTGTGTTTGTCCTCTCTGTCAGTGTGGCGTCTCTTTGTGTGTTTCGTATCTGTGCGTGTGTTGTCTCTGTGTGTTTGTCGTCTCTGTGTGCGTGTCGTCTCTCTATGTGTGTCGTCTCTGTGTGTTTGTCTTCTCTGTGTTCGTGTTGTTTCTATGTGTAAGTCGTCACTTTGAGTGTGTCGTCTCTCTATGTTTGTCGTCTCTGTGTGTTTGTCGTCTGTGTGTGTGTGTCGTCTCTATGTGTAAGTCGTCACTTTGAGTGTGTCGTCTCTGTGTGTGTTTGTCGTCTCTGTGTTGATTTGTTCTCTTTGTGTGTGTTGTCAATGTATGTGTCGTCTCTTTGTTTGTTTTGTATCTGTGTGTGTGTGACGTCTCTTTGTGTGTGTCGTCTCTATGTGTGTTTGTCATTTCTGTGTGTGTGTCTCGTCTCTCTGTGTGTGTTGACTCTGTGTGTGTCTGTATCGTCTCTGTGTATGGGTTGTCTCTCTGTGTCGTTTCTGTGTGTTTGTCCTCTCTGTGTGTGATTCGTCTCTTTGTGTCTGTCGTCTCTGTGTGTTTTTATAATTTTTGGGTGACCTGCCGGAGACTCTGGGCGGGTGGGCACCCCCAAATATTGTCCCAAATTCCTCTTTCAAGTTAACACTTGTTTAGGCATGCCCAGCGTCTCCAATCACTTTCCCAATAGCATCTATTCATTGTCTCAGCTCAGTTTAGAAAATTTGAGCCAATTTCCACTTTTTCAAATTTAGGGTCACTTGCCTGAGACTCTGGGCAGGTGAGGTGGGCACCTCCAAAAATTTATCCCAACTTCCACTCTCGCCTTAGAACTTATTCACGGATACCTAAAACCGCCAACGGTTAGACTGTTGCCCTAGCGGTAACCATGCCATGCTCTACACACACATACCAACAATATATTTTTGTTTTTTGTTTTCCATTTTCTTAATGAGGTCCCAATCGAGCTCATGTCCATCGCTTAGCATTCAGACCTTGACAAATAAAGCCCAGATAGTCGGACCCCAACGCTCCAATCTGAACACTGACTAAGACCCCAATTCTGAGCTAGTGCATTTCCGCCATTCAGGCTGGTGGACTAAGACCCCAATTCTGAGCTAGTGAATTTTCACCATTCAGGCTGGTGGACTAAGACCCCAATTCTGAGCTAGTGAATTTCCACCATTCAGGCTGGTGAACTGAGACCCCAATACTGAGCTAGTGGATTTCCACCATTCAGGCTGGTGGACTAAGACCCCAATACTGAGCTAGTGGATTTCCACCATTCAGGCTGGTGGACTGGGACCCAAAAACATCGATTCTCAAGGTAAAAGTTTGAATCAAACACTTTTAGGATATCGAGTTTCCTTACTGAAAAAAACTACTGAATTAAGTCTCTTTGTGTGTTTCGTATCTGTGTGTGTGTGTGTGTGTGTTTGTCGTCTCTTTGTGTGTGTGTTGTCTCTGTGTGTTTGTCGTCTCTCTGTGTGTGTGTGTCGTCTCTCTATGTGTCTTGTCTCTGTGTGTTTGTCGTCTCTGTGTTTGTGTGTGTGTGTGTCGTCTCTCTGTGTAAGTCGTCACTTTGAGTTTGTCGTCTCTGTGTGTGTGTGTCGTCTCTGTGTGTGTTTCGTATCTGTGTGTGTGTGTGTTCTCTCTGTGTGCGTGTTGTCTTGAGTGTCCTTACTAAAAAAAACTACTGTATTAAAAAAAAAAAATTAAATTGATCATACGACCTAAATTATTTCATCAGATACGCCATGTATTGTCTCTCTGTGTGTGTTGACTCTGTGTGTGTTTATCCTCTCTGTGCATGTGTCGTCTCTATGTGTCGTTTCTGTGTGTTTGTCCTCTCTGTGTGTGATTCGTCTCTTTGTGTCTGTCGTCTCTGTGTTTTTTTAAATTTTTGGGTCACATACCGGAGACTCTGGGTGCTGGGCGCCCCCAAATATTGTCCCAAAGTACTCTCTCAATTTAGCACTAGTTCACGGATGCCTAGCGTCTCCAATCACTTTCCCAATAGTATCTATTCATTGTCTCAGCTCAGTTTAGAAAATCTGAGCCAATTTCGACTTTTTCAAATTCAGGGTCACTTGCCTGAGACTCTGGGCAGATGAGGTGGGCACCTCCAAAGATTTGTTCCATCTTCCACTCTAGCCTTAGAACTTATTCACGGATACCTAAAACCGTCAACGGTTAGACTGTTGCCCTAGCGGTAACCATGCCATGCTCTACACACATACCAACAATATATTTTTGTTTTTTCTTTTCCATTTTGACAATTAGGTCCCAATCAAGCTCTAGTCCACCGCTTAGCATTCAGACCTTGACGTATAAGGCCCCAGATAGTTGGACCCCAACGCTCCAATCTGGACACTGAATAAGACCCCGATTCTGAGCTAGTGAATTTCCACCATTCAGGCTGGTGGACTAAGACCCTAATTCTGAGCTAGTGAATTTCCACCATTCAGGCTGGTGGAATAAGACCCCAATTCTGAGCTAGTGAATTTTCACCATTCAGGCTGGTGGACTGAGACCCCAATACTGAGCTAGTGGATTTCTACCATTCAGGCTGGTGGACTAGGACCCCAATACTGAGCTAGTGGATTTCTACCATTCAGGCTGGTAGACTGGGACCCAACAACATCGATTTTCAAGGTAAAAGTTTGAATCAAACACTTTTAGGATATCGAGTGTCCTTACTGAAAAAAAACTACTGAATTAAAAAAAAAATAAATTGATCATACGACTTAAATTATTTCATCAGATACGCCAGCACTCATAAACGATCCTTTTTGAAATTCTGCTAACAACATAGATGCTCAAGGTAAAAGTTTGAATCAAACACTTTTAGGATATCGAGTGTCCTTACTGAAAAACTACTGAATTTAAAAATAAAAGACAGTGATCAAAGAACCTAAGTTATTTCATCATACACTCCATCAGCAATAAGCGATCCTTTTTTTGAAATTCTGCTAACAGCAAATATAATCAAGGTAAAAGTTTGAATAAAACAATCATAGGATATCGAGTGTCCTTACTGAAAAACTACTGAATTAAAAAATAAATTAAATTGATCATACGACCTAAATTATTTCATCAGATACGCCAGCACTTATAACCGATCCTTTTTTGAAATTTTGATAACAACATCGATGCTCAAGGTAAAAGTTTGAATCAAAAACTTTTAGGCTATCGAGTGTCCTTAATGAAAAAAACTACTGAATTAAAAAATAAATTAAATTGATCATACGAACTAAATTATTTCATCAGATACGCCAGTCCTCATAAACGATCCTTTTTGAAATTCTGCTGAAAACTTCGATGCTCAAGGTAAAAGTTTTAATCAGACACTTTTAGGATATCGAGTGTCCTGACTAAAAAACTATTGAATTTAAAAAATAAATTAAATTGATCATACGACCTAAATTATTTCATCAGATACCCCCTCCAAAATACCTAGTTCTTTATGTTAGAGTTTGACTTTTCATTCCCAATTAAATTAAAAAATAAGCATTTTCAACTAGAAATAAGGAGCATCGTTAAAAACTAAGATGAATGGAAATTATCTTCGATTCTGAGCATTTTTGTTTCCCCTCCAAAATTGACCCCCCCTGCCCTCAGAAATGGGGGAACGAAGGGCCTCTGAGCCTTGTACTTGAGGTAGATCCCATTGATTTTGAATTCTGAGCATTTCTGTGTTTCCATCCAAAATTGACCCTTAACGTTAAAAAATTATCCAATCACTAATTACCCCCTTTTTGCAAATGTCAATCAATGAATTCCGATTGTAAAACCGTGTTTAATCATGTTACCTAACCCACAGTACAGCAATTTGATATGCGTAGCCTACTGCCAGGAACCAGTGTGGGGATCCTTGCTCGTAATCGCTAATCACCTTAACCCTTTTATCCATCGTCAAGTACATGCTCCAAAAATATTTTATTCAGAGATTTCACGTAAAAAAATTATCCAATCACTAATTACCCCTGTTTTGCAAAAGTCCATCAAACACAAAGGAACGTAATCTCACTGAACACGTCAAACTGTTTCCACAGATTTCAAAAATGGAACTGTGGATAACACATGGGTGATTGAAAGCTTTTCCTAAAAAACCTGTCCTAATAACTAGTCTGGTAATCTGTCTTGGAAAGCTGCCAGGGAACGTGCCGTACGCAAATAACACAGGATGGAACATAACCTACGCAAAGTGGATGGAACATAACCTACGCAAAGTATAAGTTAACATACTACTGCCCTAGATGACAGTATTTATCTTTAAGGAACAGATTAGCCGGGATGACAGTTGAAGCCCGGAGGTCGATATCGATACGCAAAAAAGAGAGAAAAAAACCGGCGGCGTATTAGTGACGCCACCGCCGATAGAATCAGCGGCGGCGTCAGCGCTTTGAGGCAAGCTCGGCGGCGCGCCCCCGTTTTTTTTCGGCGGCGCGCCGCCGACTTTTCGGCGCGGCTTCGGGGTCTAGTTTTTATATTGGACAAAATGTTGCTGCGACTTTTAATAATAAATGCACTATAATTCTTTGGATTGATCGGCACGGAGCTTACAAAATCCATCACTTTATCGGAAAGAAATGTCGCATTTGCCCCTCCCAGAACGAGCCACTCCTGATCACCAGATTTATTTTCTTTCACCATTCCTTGTCATGAATTAAACCACAAGCCAAATCTGCAAATTTCGAGGTAAATCTTTGTTCTAAGAGAAAGGTACTTTCTAGCTATATATCAAGTTCGCGTAAAAACAAGTATAACTCGTCAACACCCCTTTTTTCCTTGTATAATTGTCCTTACATAATAGGTTGAGAACAGAAACATTATTTATTTATCTGAAAGGCACCAATAATAAACATAAAAATGAGAAAAAACTATAAATCTAAATGTGATTTTTTTTTTATGCAAGCCTCGATTTTCAGGCTTGACGAAAAGATAGCAAATTGAAGAACACGATATAAGCCTTGGGAACGCTTTCATTGACTGCAGATACTTTCGGTAATTATAATGATTTTATTTTCTTCTAGACACGGTGTATGGTCACTTCCCTTGTGTTTAATGAACTTGTTGAAGTAGTCTTAGTAACAGTCCTTGGATCATTGGCAACGCTAACAGGATTTTTGCCATATGGAGAATCCTTTTGCGGGATACAGGTAACTTCTGAATTGCATATTTTGCTTTACATGACTTAAAGTAAAAGTACCCGTAATTACCGTAAAAGTACTCGGATACAGAGGTACCCGTAATTACCTGTTTCTGAGACACTTACAAAAAATTTCCCATTTAAGATCAGTAAAGAATGAGAATTTTTTGCAAAACTAACCACTTGAAGCAAATATAAGTTATATTCAATTCACAAAATTGTTTTTAGGTTTTACAAAAGGGGATCTCCCACCTCCAGGTCAAAAAAAGGGTAATAGATTCTATGAAATGTCAATATTCAAGGATTGATTGGAATTATCGAGATGAAACTTGTGAAATTATTTTCTTCGGCGTGATCTTGATTTTTATAGGAATTTTAATTTTCAATTATTATCATTTTATTTAATAATTAATTTAAAAAACAATTTTGTTTTTATTTGTCATAAGATCAATAACAACGCAACAAATAAAAATGACGTCCCAAGGCTAATCAAGGTTAACAAACAAAATGGTTCGTTCTTTCTCTTTTCTTTCGTTTTACAAATTCTAAATTGTAGTTCACTGAAAATAGTATTTATTTTGAACAGTTTGCTTTTTATAGGACAATATCTAAGTTTTTTTCGAAGGAGGGGGTAGGGTTTGTTCGGATGGGGGGGGGAGGGGGTACAAAAATTCAAAACATATTATATTTTGTTTATATGCATTTTTGTTGGTGTTTTCACGAGTCATACTTAACTGGGGAGGGTGGGGGGTCAATCTCAGAAACCCTTTTGCCTTGCCTCGCTCGCTCGAAATCACTGAATATATAAATTGTTTTCAGTAAAGTGCGAATGATACTCTTGCTACAATTGGAGTAAGAGGAGGACGACTTCACAGTTCATATATCTAGTTGCAAGAGCTGCGTAGTAGAAATTAGTTAATTGTTAAGAATGAGGACGGTGCTATAGCGTGGAGCTATTTGGATCGATATTTGTGTCAAGAAGGGCATTTCTGGTGGGGAGGGACTGGAATTTGGCTTTGATAATGATCTAAAACAAGTATTTGAGGGGTTAACATGTGTGGTTTTGAATGGGACATATCGCTTGTTTCTAATCCAAAAGTGTTTCTTGAGACATGTTAATGCAGAGGCAATTAAACCGAATGGGACTGTAACCTTATTCATTGAAATGAACTTTCCGTTTTGCACCGTATTTTGCGCTTAAGTCGAGCAGGAGTATACAAATCACCAATATAAACTACAAAGCCTATTATACATTTTTGACGGTTTTAATACATATATATTGTGGCTAATCTTCTTATTTCTTCTTTTATTCTAGGCCGTTGTCTGGGGATCTCTGGGACAGCATAGAACACTAATAATCATAATGATTGCCTTTGAAAGGTATGTCGACACTATGTGCCCTAGTACAGTTGGACCCATAGCCGCACAGCGGGTAAGTAAAATCTTTATTATGCTTTAGTTTTAAGATTGGTGTTACTGTTCTTATATAATTCATTTCAATTATTGCTATTGATTCATGGACGAGAAACAGTTTGAAAATTGGAAGCCGAAAACCGTATTTTTCAATTTTGCAGATAGAATTATTCTTATTCTTCTCGATTAGCTAAGAAAGGAGGTTACTCAATTTTTTCCTAGAAGCATAATTGACCAATTTCCAGAAGTTGACATCCCGAATTTAACTCTGCTGTGTTCATTTAAAAGTCATATTGTTGCATGACAAGAAATTTCCAAAACAGAAAATGTATGTTTTTGTTTTTACTTTTTTTTTACTGTTACTAAAGACGGGTTGCTCGCACAAACTAGTTACTAGGCATCCAAGATGCAGTAATATTACAATTTCCAAAATTTTTAAACAAGTACGGAAAGGGACTCGAAAATAATTTCCAAGTATCATGAAAATAAACATCCAAATTTAAATTTCCAAGTATCGTGAAAATCAGATAATGTTTTAGAAGATTAAATCTATCGATATACCACGCTGAGTTTAACTGGGTAGCTAACCATATAAACCGTAGGTGGACACACGTTTATGGATAACGGCTTTTAGTTTTTTTTGTGATAACTTTCCTTTAATTCCGTTCATTTCAAAACACTTTTCTTTTCATACTTTCTACAGGTTTTCTTTATTTATCTCACTGACTAAACATCACAGTTTTAGGTAAACATCTCAAGCTGAGATAGAAATACACCTTTCAAAGATAAATTTGGCTTATTAAGTTTCATCAATATAAACTTAATCAGTACAGCTTTGCATGTAGAATAATCAATAGAGTGTACACGCGTAGGATATTAGTAGGTGGAAAAAGGCAACTTGTAATAATCATAGTAAAAAAATAGTATCAAAATGAAAAGTTTGTTATAGGCAAAGAAAAATATCATAATCTATGCAATAGCAAGAACTTAGTAAGGAGTGACATCTCATGATATGCTGTTTATTTTATGAACTGATTAGATGAAATAAAATATTGTGAAAAGTTGGAAAAAACTCAATCGATCCCAAATCCCGAGACGTGGTATCTTTTTTTAGTAACAGAGTCCACAAGTTTTAGCAAAATTTGTGCCAGATGCCCCCATATTGTGTCTGACCGAAATTTAAGATAGTCATTTTGAGCAAAATGGTCGAAAAGTCTAAGCAATATACATTAAGGTGTGTGCAACTCGAGGATACTAAATTGTGAGATGCCCTCTGTAAAACAATTAAGCTAATAGTCTGTAATGATTGTTTCTAATAATTTAGAAAATATCCGGTGAAGTGGCCAAGGCAGGCACTTCCCTCCCAAAAAAATCAGCAAAACCATATTTGTAGACTTACCAATTTTGTCTTCGGGACATTATCAGTAATCATTTATTGGAATCGGAGCAAAATTTTCCAAGGAGAATGAAAAGTTAATTTATTCTAACGTAAAACCGGAGTCAGTATTATAAAGTGGTTAAGTAAGGGACGGTTTGTCTGTCCTGTGTTATCATTTATTCCCGTCCACTTCTTATGGAAGAGACGGTCGTAGTAACTTCCAAGGGGGCTTATTCGAACACAAGTTGAAATTTCAAAAGTAGTTTTAAAAACTCGCAAATGATTGAATGGTAACCAGCCCATCTGTGTACTTTTTTGCTCTTGGGCAACTCATAGCCCCCCACCAGAATATTAAATCAAAATTTTAAGAAACTGATCCTGCTAGAGTTAGCTGAACGGTATAATAAATTAGCCGCCAAAACTGAGGTACCCCGTGCAGCCCCCAGGGTAAGGGCTTTAATTTATGTGAGTTACCCATTCTTCACATATAGGTCTTAGAAAAGAAATGTAGATGTATTTGTACTTGGCTGTCCAATCGCTCTAAGACTTTTTGGGATTGCTTCGATGGCCAAACGACGTGAGGTTTCTGTGTGAGAGAAAAATCACAAGCCAATTTATTTGAAACAATTTTTCAAAAAGTTTTTGTTCGATCTAAGTTGCAACTTTGCTATTTACTTCCATCAGAAAACTATTGCTTTTTAAATTAATTATTGGGCTAGACCCGGTTTAAATAGCCTCAGTAGTATCCCTTTAATACGTTCCATGACAAACATATCCCACTATTCCTCTGACACACATATCCCACTATTTCTGTGACACACATAGGGGGTATACCTGGAGCCTAAATGAAGTTATCAATCCCATCGCATCTTGCCATAGAGGTAAGAACGTTTCCTGGTAACATTGCTTGTCAAGTTTATTGTGTCTATGAAACAATCCAATGGTTGCTAGCGCCATGTACCATTGCGTAAGGTATCTCAGCTTCCGGTGAAATACATTGTTTGTCAAGTATTTGATATAAAAGAATGAGAACTAGTCCAAGTTATTATCGTTACATAAAGTGAGCTTGATGTATCAACATGTATAATAAAAGGAATTTTGATGAGGATTGATATAAACAAGAGGTTCGTAATCTACGCATTTTTAACGTATGCTTAGAGGACGGGGACTGTTTTTCATGCGATTTTGGTAATCGAAAGACATTTACAATCCCTTTAGCTACTGAATTATATGTTAATCATCTTTAGTTTAAAAAAGACTCCTCCCTACTAGCCAATCTTGAACTATTTAATTTAATCCATGAAGTATTTTTGAACCAGGACCTTCAGTGGGTGGTAAAGAACAATATAAAAACTAAAAAAGAGAATTTCCGAAATTAATGTGTTTGTATATTATATATATATTCATTAGTTTAAAAACCTCCCTGCTAGCCATTCTTGAACTATTGAATTCAATCTATGGATTATTTTTTTTACAAGGGCCTTCAGGGGGAGGTAAAGAACAATTATCAAAACTAAAAAAGGCTATTTACTGAATTGTATGTGTTTGTACATCATATATAATCATTAGTTTTAAAAAAAAACCTGCCTACTAGCCATTGATGAAATATTGAATTCAATACATAGCGACGAAGACCACACTGTCTTTCCATTCTTTACTAAAATTATAAGTTGTCTATGACATTCTCTCTTTGTATACCAATATTGATGTAGCAGTATCTGAATAACCATTTTCAGTAGCAGGAATAGATTGCGAAGTCACAGTGACCTTGATTAAACTCTGTAACAAGTGATGAATGCATCTCTAATTCCGTCATCCTTTTTACAAGCAAATTAATGGGTGTACCGATGGCCGCACCCCTTTGCGGCTTACTGGCGAATATCTATGTAGAACGTATTGAAAATTGGGCGTTAGATTCGTATTTTTTTAAACATACCTTTCGGCAACGTTACGTGGATGACGTAATTTCACTTTGAAATTGTGTGGAAAATGAACTTAGGTTTTTTTTAGATACCTTGATACATATGATAGAAATTTACAGTTTATCTTAGAAATTGAAATTGCAAATAAAATCCCATTCCTAGATGTTTTAATTATTCATAGCTTAGAGAAACTCAATTTTATTATTTACAGAAAACCAACACAAACAATATATATTTAAATTTTAAATCAGACGACCCCCCGCAAATTAAAAGAGCTGTCGTAATATCTCTCGTCAATCGTACCCTAAACATCTGTAATGATTCCTTCATCACAGCAGAACTAAATATTATCAGGGAGATACTTTTAGGAAATGGGTATCCTATTTTATTTATTAATAATACAATGCCCCGTAGACTGAAAAGACATTCCCGTATAATCAATCGTAGTATACCATGTAAGGATCTCGATAAGCCCTGAAACATAATTTACCTCTCAAACATCCAAAAAATCACTATGAATCTTAAAAAAGTCTGCACACAAAATAATCCGTATGTAGTTTTACCAATAATTTCAAAGTCATAAATTTCCTAAATTCTGGTAAAGATAAAATCCCAGTTACTCGTCAAAGAGGGGTCTATCAAATACCTTGTTACTGTGGCAAATGCCATGTAGGTAGAACCATCAGAACTTAGAAAAACGCTTACAACAGCATAAAGACGATAAAACCAAAGCTCTAAATTCTAATAATTGTACTGTTTTTTTATATTCTGCTTTAAGCAGCCAAGTATTTGAAAATCCTAGCCACGAAATAGTTTTTGAAGAATCCACACTCATTAGCAATGACATAGGCATAAAGCAGGTAGTTAGAAGCAATTAAAATCAGACTTAACATTAATAATGATTTTTCTTTAAATAGAGACTTGGGGAATATTCACTAAATGCTCTATGCACAAATTCTATAAAAAACGATCTTACAAAATGTTTTAAAAAACCAGTATACATCAAAACAGAACCAGTCAAAAAGAGACCTTTGAGGTTAGCTGCAAAAAAGCCAAGATTAACAATAAAAAGTGTTTTTAAATATTCTTCTTTCACTTGAATAAATTGCCTTGTTTCTTCTCGCTTAATTTATCAGTCCTGGTTGAACTTCGCTGAAGTAAGGATGCCGGGACTGTTTTCAACTAACATAATTTCAGTTTGTGTTGGTCGTATGCTTTTGTAAGTCTTTCTTCTTTTATACATATATGTTTTGGTGAGGACGGCCCTTTAGTACAGGCAAACTAGAGCTTGGCCCCAAAAAATTGCAACATAATTGATTTTACACTATCTTGTAGAGAAAAAAAGCTGTACAAGATATCCAAAGTTTCACATTCTAGGTCAACGCAAAACTAGTTTTTTTGTATATCTTGTCAGTTTTCTCTATTTCCTAACAAAAAATTTAAGTTCTAGTAATTGTCTGTTTTTAATGAGCTGAATTTATATTCCAATGTAAAAGACGAGACGAGTGCGAAAATGGAGTCAAATTTATTTTCAGTATAAACAGAGTTTCATAATAAACGATATTAAATTTTTACGCTTCTCGTCGTCGTGACCCCCTTTTTTATCAGACCATATTTCGCTGGCTAAATTTTCGGTTTTGAGATCTAATAATTAGTTAGCCTGAATCTGATCTTCACTGGTTCCATCACCTGATGGGTCAGCCTAAAAAAAGCAATTGCAAGTTGTATATTGAAACATAAAAATATTAGAAAAGGGAAATCATTAATAAAACTAGTTTTTTAAATCCCTAAGATAGGCCGACATTTAAAATCGCTGAGCTACATTGCAATTGACAGGAGCACCACCCAATTTTCAGAAACAGACGAAGGGCTGGTGAGACGTCAATAGTCAATGGATACAAGAAGTCATCTTTATTTTTCAACCCCATTCCTCGGCTCTAAGTATATACTCAGGATCTCCACTCTATACATAAACTTTAAAGAAAATCCGGTAACTTTAGAAATTAGCCACATAAGAGGTTAGTGGTAACTGTTCTGGGTGGACGAAAGTGATAGAAGTAGTCAAATTTTATTTAAAATTTCCAGGTGATATACTATATATACTATATACTATATACTATATAGGCTATATATACTAATAGGTAAGCACTATATCATGAGCAAAGCGTCTTATCCAGCAACCCTTACTTCTTCCTTCGAAGCTTACTTCAGGATGAAAACTGCAGCTGACAGTAGCAGATCCAGGGGGAGGGATAGGGGGGCGTGCGCCCCCTAACATAGTCGAAAGTAGTGTAATTTACTTAATTAACGCAAGTTTATGTTAAACAAACTTGCTCCTAACGCAAGTTTATCGGATCAACCGATTTTGCACCCCCCTAAAAACAATCTTGGGTCCGCCCCAAGCAGCTGATTTACAAAAATCGGCATCTGGCATTAGCTTCTTCAGACCAAGGCCTTTTTCCCCACTGTGGATGCTTGAAGTAGAGTCACAGCTTAAGATGGCGTGAGCAAAAAGAATCAGATGACATGTCTCTTCGCCCAGCTTCTCTTTCAAATAGTGAATATCCAATATTCGGGGAGCTTTCTTCGACTTTGGCTCAGGTGCAAAGAATAGTCTCTTCCTTGATAGGTCACCATGACAATAAAATAGAACCAAAATATCAGTATCATCTCCAATAACGTCAGTGTCGTAATACTGGAAATAATCAACAGCAGCTTGCAAAATTGAGACATCTGTATCACCTGGTGCCTGGACTACGACGAAGCCCTTTGAAAAGAGATAAACAGACAACGTGCAGATAAGCCTGGTCTTATTTTTTGGCAGAACAAGAATTCATCCTTTTTACCGTCAGCTGCATATCTGCTGTGAAGAAGATCTCACGGCCGATTATACGACTTCTCTTCGACTGAACCATATCCTTTATGGTAGCTCTGCCATCGTAGCCGTCGAACACAATAGTGGTAGATGGATACTTTTGGGTCACGTAAGTAGCATAATGGTCAAGGATTGCAGAGTAATAGGTGGATTATAAGTGCTAATTGGTTGACAATAATTGCTAAACGAAACATGTTAAATGAAAATAAAAAATTGCATATTGATGAATATGAAACTGGTTTTTTAGTAGACACTACATCAGATTAATTTGATTTGTTGGCTCATCTCATCATTTTGTGTCAGATTAGTTGCCTTCTGATAGTATGGTGAAAAAGAGGTCACAATGGTGCGAAGGGTAAAATTACATATTGTTGATTATGAAATTCTTCTGGTACATTTTACATCAAAATTGTTTTCATTTTTGGGATCAGATCTTCATTTGACATCGGAACGAAACTTCATATACAGAAAGCAAAACATTTACCGAGAGTTCATATTTTTAGAAAAAACTGAAAAAATTGACACGAAAAGCAAAAAAAAAACTAGTTTTGTGTCGACCTAGAATGTGCAACTTTGGATATATTGTTGAGCTTTTTTTCTCTAAAAAATGGTATACAAATCAGCTCTCTTGCAATTTGTTTGGGATTGATTTATATTTTTGGCTAGTTTGCCTATACTACTTGGATATAGGGACAAAATATTCATTAAAAAAATCTACTCTCTTACGAAAAGAATTACCTATTGTTCTTCTTGTTTTTGTCGTTTGTATTGAATTCAATCAATGGAATATTTACAACTAGGACCTTCAGGGGATGGTAAAGAATAATATAAAAACTAGAAAAGAGAATTTACTGAATTGTATGTGTTTGTATAAAATATATAATCATTAATTATAAGAAAACACCACTTCCTGCTAGCCATTCTTGAACTATTGAATTCAATCCATGGAATATTTTTGAACCTTGACCTTCAGGGGACGGCAAAGAGCAATATCAAAACTAAAAAGTGCATAAATACTGCCTTCGGGTGGTTTACAAACTTAGTCCTTGAGGAGTTTATTTATTTTTTGTTCTGAACCTTTTTTTGAACTTAGAATGTTTTTTGGGGAGTACTTAGATTTTTTTTGTTTGTGGGACTTATGTTTTTATTTTTCTTGGGAGGGGAACTTTATTTTTGAACTTAGAACTTTTTTCTTTTTCTGGAATTTAGAATTGTTTTTAAACTTAGATTTTTTTAAACTTTGAAGTTTTTATTTGGAGGGGGGCTTGAATGTTTTTCTTTTTAAACAGGGTCACTTTTTTCAGCTTTTTAAAATTCATATATTTAATCGACATTGCATATACTTATAAAAAAAAATGCAGTTGATGTTTTTGGTATATGAAATGACAGTGAAATCGTGTATGGTTCTATCAAAATCTTATCAAGCATTTCAAGAGTACATTAAGCCTCAGGAGTCCCCAATGAAATCATTGTATAGTGAAACCATTTTCACAATGCATACGCACTAGACAGTTATTCTTACATGATCTTTGGTGAATATGTTTTTTGGATTTGTTTTTCAACACGGCTGCCCCTGTGGTACTCTATGCACACAAACTGACACACAGACACAGAGACACAAAAACAGAGGACATGCACACAGACAAAAAAGGCAAATATACACACAAACAGACAGACAGACACAAACAGACACACGTGCATGCAGACGCAGAGGCATAGAGACTCATAGGTGTACAGAATCATCGGCTTACAGGCATATAAGGAGAAACACACAGACACAAAAACAAAGTAAATTATGACTCAATTTAAATATCAGGAAGATTCCTGCCAAGAAGAGGCACTTCCGACATTTTGGTTGGAATATGTATACCTTCTTACACGCACAAGAGTCTGTCTTTTCCTCTACGATAAAGTTAATTTTACAGTTATATTAAGCACAATATAGAACAAGTATACCTTATGACTACAGATATACATAGACTACCAATTGTTTTAAATGCAACTGTGAAACATATTAAAGATAATGATTTGAATCAGTATGTGAAAATAGTAAGATAACCATGAATTATGTATTATTATTATATTTTTGAAAATAAAACATTTTGAAATTCAAAAAGTTGGTGATATGATTGAACATTTTCGAACTTTGTAAAGCAGACAGACAGAGAAAAAGAAACACACACGCAACTTGGTGGTAAATTATGAGCGTTTTCGTTATTGACTGTGCATCATAATATTTAATAAAATACTTTTGGATACAGCAAACCCAGCTACTTGGTTATTTCTGAGTCTCTTAGCTGCTGACAGCAAATAAAAAATTTAATAGACTCAGGTAATTGGTAAATTCCGAGTGTATTAGTTGCTGACTGTCTATCAAAATTTTTTACACACGTAGTTGATAAATTCAGAGTGTTTTAGTTGCTGGCTGAGTACAAAAACATAATAAAAGTACTTTTGACTACAACAAACTCAGCTACTTGGTAAATTCTGAATGTTTTAATTGGTGACTGAGCATAAAATAAATAAATAAAAGCACTTTTGTATACAACAAACTCAGCTAGTAGATAAATTTCGGCTGTATTACTTGCTGACTGAGTAACAAAAAAATTAAATAGAAGCACTTTTGCAATCAACAAAATCAGCTAGGAGGTAAATTCCGAGTGTCTTTTTGCTGACTGAGCATCAAGAATTTAATAAAAGCTCTTTTGAATACAATAAACTCAGGTAGTTACTAAATTCCAAGTGTTTTAGGTGCTGGTTGAACGCCAAATAAATTAATAAAAGCCCTTTTAACTACAACAAACTCAGCTAGCCGAGACTTTTAGTTACCGACTGCGTGTTAAAAATTTAACAAAAACACTTTTGAGTGCAAAGAACTCAGCTACTTAGTAAATTCTGAGTCTTTTAATTGGTGACTGAGCATCAAATAATTAAATAAAAGCAATTTTGCATATAACAAACTCAGCTAGAAGGTGAATTCCGAGACCACTTTTGACTATAACATACTCAGCTAGCTGGTAAATTCCAAGTGTTTTAGTTACCGTCAGCCAGGTTACATTGAGTTAACTGCTTTCAAGCTAGGTTCGCTTTGGTTCACTTAGCTTGACGGGCCACGGTAAGTGAAACTAAAGGAATCCAAATTCAAAGCAGTAATTTTAAAGTCTATTGTCCAATGGTCCACTTCCAAAAATATTAACTTTACAAAATCATTTACTAATACCCAGTCAAATTTTACATAGAATTCATTTCAAATTGTCTGTCAACATCATTACCAGCGTTATATGTCTAATTCTAAAATGAACAAGTTAAAAATCCCTTCAATTTTTAAAATCAAGAAGGATTTCTCAGGATACAAACCTCGATTCAAGCTTGTTTCTAGCATGTAACTTCAAACCTTTCCTTAAAGCAATCTAATTGCAAGACAAATCCGTGATTTAAGTCTGAAATTTTTACCAATTTAACCATAAGTGCTTTTATTTAATTCTTTGATAGTCAAGAATTAAGAGACTGGGAATTTACAAAGTAGCTGAGTTTTTTTGTACTCAATAGTGCTTTTATTAATTTTGTTGATACGCAGTGGGTAACTAAAACCCTCGGAATTTTCCAGGTAGTAGAGTTTTTTGTATGCAAAAGTGCTTTTATTATATTTTTTTATTCTCAGTCACCAATTAAAAGACTCGTTATTTACTGAGTAGATGAGTTTGTTGTACTCAAAAGTGCTTTTATTAAATTTTTGATACGCTCTCGGTAACTAAAACACTCGGAATTTACCAGCTAGCTCAGTTTGTTGTAGTCAAAAGTGCTTTAGTTTGTTTCATCTTGTATTTCTGTAGTCATAAGGTATACTTGTTTAAGATTGTCCTTAATATAACTGTAAAATCTACTATATCTAAGAGAAAAAGACAGACACGTGTGTGTATAAGATGGTATACCATATTCAGACCAAAATGTCGGAGGAGCCTCTTTCTAGATGGGATTTTGCTGAAATACAGATTGATTCACGATTTACTGTGTTTCTGTGTCTGTGTTTGTTTTTTTATATGTCTGTAAGCCTATTAATCTGTAAGCCTATCATATTGTATGCCTATGTGTCTGTGTGCATGTGTGTCTGTTTGTGTCTGTTTGTGTGTATGTGTGCCTATGTTCTGTTTTTGTGTCTGTGTGTCTGTGTATCTGTGTTAATTTGTGTGCATAGAGTACCAAGGGGGCAGCCGCACTAAAAAAAATCAAAAAAACATACACAGCAAAGATTGTGTAATAATAACCGTCAAATCGGTATGCATTGTACATACACTTTCACTAGACGATGATTTCAGTCTACACTCCTGAGGTTCGATTTACTCTTGAAATGCTTGATAAGATTTTTGATACAACCATACACGATTTTACTATAATTTCACATAACAAAAAGCTTAACCGGAGTTTTTTCTCCTCCCCCCCCCCCCAAATAAATTAAGTTTAAGAAAATCCTAAGTTCCCAAAAAAGTTTCAGAAAAAGAAAAAATTTCTAAGCAAAAAAAAATTCTAAGTTCAAAAAATATGCTCCAAAAACAAAAACCTAAGTTCGAAAAAAACTCCCCCCAAAAAGTCCCTTAAAAATGAAATTTTAAGTTAAAAAACGTTTAGGATCAAAAATAAATAAGATTCACCTCAAGGGCTAAGCTCGTAAACTCTCCGAAGGCAGTTTTTACGCCCTCTTTAGCTTTGATATTGCTCTTCACCGTCCCCCAAGGTTTCAGGTTCAAAATTATTCCATGGATTGAATTCAGTAGTTCAAGACTGGCTAGTAGGGAGGGGTGTTTTTTAAAACCAATGATTAAATATGATATACAAGCACATACAATTCGGTAAATGTTTTTTTATATTGTTCCTTACCAACCCCTGAAGGTCATGGTTCAAAAATGTTCCATAGATTAAATTCAATAGTTAAATAATGGCTAGTAAGGAGGTTTTTTTAACTGAAGATGATATACATACAGTTAAGTATCTAAAGAGACTGTAAATGTCTTGTGATAATCCAAAACTGCATGAAAAACAGTCCCCATCCAATAAGTATACGACAAAAATACATATATTAGGAACCTCCTGTTTATTGCAATCCTCATCAAAATTCCTTGTATTTAACATGTTGATAAATCAGGCTCTCTTTATGTAATGATAATAAATTGGGCCAACTTTCAGTCTTTTATATCAAATAATTGGCAAACAATGTATTTCACCTGAAGCTGAGATAACTTACGCAATAACTTACGTACTGTACATGGCGCTTCGAACCAGTGGATTGTTTCATCGACACAATAAACTTGGCAAGCAATACTTCCAGGAATCGCTCTTATCTCTATGGCCTTATGTGATGGGATTGGTAACTTCATTTAGGCTCCAGGCATACCCCTATTTGTGTCAGAGGAATGGTGGGATATGTTTGTCACAGGAATTGTGGGATATGTGTCTCGCGGGACATATTTAGGGGATACTACTAGCCATGATACTGAAGGAGTACTCTGTGTCTATGCCTTACTTGGTCTTCCACAAAATAAGAAGATACAACAAGCTGTAATGATCCTTTGATGTTTTCTTAAAAAACAGCCAAATTTTTTTTTTCTTTCTTTTAGATAAGTCATTTATCATGCATATTTTCGTGGCTTTTGGCCTTTGTCATTTATTCTTTGACTTCTTTGCCATTCGTCACTGGCCGTGATGTAATTGTAAATCCCAATGGACCCAGCTATTGTGATGCCACCTATTACTTTAGTAAGTAAAATAATAGTATAGTTAAACGATTATTGTCGCTACTGCTATACTAAATCTGAATGTCATAGCTCAGAAAAGTAAGTTGTAGAAATCAAAATTTTGCAGTTTTCTTGACCTCGATAGAATTATCCAGGCCAGACATTGAAGAGGTAGTTGGGGAGAGGTACTATGAAAAGTAAATCCGTCTCCAAGCCTGTCCTCGGCTTTCGACGGTCTTTTATGCTAGAAACTTATTAAAATTTCTTTTTAACCCCTTCCTAATTGAAATATGGGAATGAAAACTATTTCTAAATAGCTTACTTTATGTGTTTTTTATTATGCGAAAAAAATTTCAGAAATGAAGCAAGACGTTGGGTAAGCAATGGTGCCTCGGTATGTTAAAAGGCACTTACAAAGCACAGCTCCAAAAAAAAGATTTATTTACTCATCCCTAGATCACGAGAAAAACTATGTGATTTTCTTGATTGAAGTGATCAAACCTTTTTTTATGCGAGTGGAACCATATTTTAAACTTGAAGCACATGCTAACAAGCTCAAAGCCATTTGATTAGACATATGAAATAGACATATTCTGACTAAAATCTTTCATCAAAAATGTGAACTGTAGAAAGATACATTTTTTTGCAATGTTAAACTTTTTCTAGCTTGAATCCATATACCATGCTGACATATAAATTAGCGATGCCCGCTTCTCATAACGTCACTCTTAATTAGAAAGACATTAAAGTGCCATATTTCCTCTATATCTTAGAAAAATGAGCAGAATGAACATATTTTATGCTCCCCATTTTCATACAACAAATCCATATTATTTATCGGAAATCTGAATTATTTGCTGGACCGAATACAAAAATTTTTACTGTCTAGGTCCTTCGCTTTTTTGACTGTTTATGTCCCCCGTCAACCCCTGCCGTGTATCCTAAAGTTTCACTACTGTTTCACTGAAATGATTTTTCGCAACAAATGTAGTTTGAAATATGCTGTTTCTCAACAAATGGTATAACTAGCGAATATATATCTTGCTAGTTGGGAATCGTAAGTGTTTCATTTAACGATGGCCAAAGCATTTGAACTTAAAAATATTATCGTTTAAATCGAATTGGAACAATCTCCTAGATGATTTTGAAATTGACATATTATACGTGGATGAAATCTCAAACCTTAGTCAAACCCTTCTTAAGATAGTCGAGATTTTAGAAATCCTTGAAGCGTTATTGCTTAAGACCTGACTATAAATTCACATTTTCAAAATCAGAAGGTGTCTCCTTTTCAATTGGACAAATAATGTCCAAATATTCGGCCATGAACACAGCAAAATAACATAGATCAAAGGCACAAATAACGTAAACTTTGATCAGCGATTATCATAAAACACTTAAATGAAACACTAAATTAATCTAATAATAGTACTTAATACTTGGAAATACGGTTATGTAAAAAAAAGAAAATACTTAACACCTGGAAAAGACACTTAAATGGAACATTACAGTTATTTTATATTGGGGTTTTTTTATTTTATTTTTTTTTTGTTAACAAAATTTCCAGATACCTCGCTATTCTACAAATAAACTGAGGCGACGTATCTACAAATAAACTGAGGCGACGCACTATTTAAGACGCCTGGAAGCTTCAACTCAGTTTTTCCAAATATCCCTTCCCTTACCGTAGAGAGCTCTGGCATCGGCTCAAGCAATGTAACAAATAATATTCTTTAACTCTGCAAAGCGGGCATGTATATCTGTCTTCATTGGACCATCTTTCTTTAGAGTATCTTTTAAATATCGCTATAATTGGCAGCCAATTAGCCCTGAGCTGCATCCACAACGTCAAATATCTAGTTGGTAAATTCAGTTTAAGGTAGAACGCCTGCCCATTAACCACCTTAACATCTTTATAAAACTTTAATGTTTCTGATTATTTTATCTCCTCACTCCATTTTTGGATCAGTTGATTCTCTAGTACTATCTTAATCTCATTCTCCCAATTTGCATTTATATCCATTGATCATCTGCCTTCATTCCAAACAAAAGAATTGTCTACAATGTCTTTTATTTTTAGTGACCATGACCTTTTCCCCCCTGCGAGAGTAAATCTTCATAAGCTGCCTTAAGCATCCTACCACTCGGTAACTGGATGACTCTCAACCAAAATTTAATCATTGAGACTAGTCAGTAATTATTTATTGTCCATATACCTGGAAAAAAAAATTTCTGACTTCAAACTGTCCCAATACTTTAACCCCCCCCCCCTCCCCTTATGTGCAAATATATAGCTCAAATTATGTATTTCCCATATATTCTGTCACTTGTGTTTGTCTTGTCTCGCGCTAAGCTGAAAAAAATCAACGAAGAAACCGATTTGTTCTCGAGTTTTACGCAGCGTAAACTTGAGTGAGTGGCGCATAATAGGCTCCACAAGTACCAAAATTCCTTCCCTCTACGGAAATTAAAAAACAAAACTCAAATAAAATTCTCAAATTTGGAAAGTCTTATTTTCCACGGGAGGGGGGTATTTACTGGGAAGGGTTTTTCCGGGAGGTTATTTTCCGCGGGGGGTATTTTCCGCTGGGGGTATTTTTCGAGAAGGGGTATTTTTCAGGGAGTATTTTCCGTGGGGGGGTATTTTACGGGGGGTTACCGGGGGGGGGGGGGGTAAACGCCAGCCATCATCATATTCGCTGTAATTCCCGTGTGTCCAATTTCCCATCATGTTTGAATACATATGTCATGTGTAGACTATTTTACGAAGTCGGTTAGAAGTAAAATTAATATCCATTAATTTGTAATTATGGCACTAATATATTTTATTCTGATCTTTATACAAGATTAAATAAAAGAACAAGTTTTTTTCAACTGAAAGTAAGGAGCAACATTAAAACTTAAAACCCTGCTCTTTACGTTAAAGTTTGACTTGTCACAATTCTTTAAGAGTGGACTCCTGAAGCATAAAAGCGGTTGAATTAGAATAAGAAGCTTTTTTAAAGTAGTACAAAATTTAGCGTAAAAAGCGGGGTATTGAGGAGGGGGCAGCCCCTTTAATATTCAGAATAGTTTCTGTTTGTTTGAAGTTTTAATGTTGCTCTTTAGTTTCAGTTAAAAAACCTCTTTTTTAATTTAATTTCTGGTCTTTTTTAAATAATGTAGAACACAAAATCGACGGTGAAATACTATTGGTAAGAATTGTAATGTTAATGGTAATGCTACAAATCACTGATATTGTGTGTAACAGAAGTTAGTGACACAGAAAAAAAACTTTAATAACTCCGAAACACCAATTAAATGATTCTTATAAGCAGGATAATATTCCAAAGTACTGAATTAATTACAAGTGAACAAAAAAAAAAAAAACAATATTCTAATCAAATTCGTTTTACTAGGCTTTAGCTATAAGATTCCTGTTGTTACTGTAAAAAAGAAGATACTCGGTCTTCACCCTCTGCGTCATGAAAAATATAAATACATTTAACATTGAAGCAGGGAGGGGGGGGCAGCTCCCTCAAATACGGCATAAGTTCTGTTCATTTTACGTTTCAATGTTGCTCCTTACTTCTAGTTGATTTTTTTTTATTTAATTTGCGACGGTTTTGTCCGGGGCAAAATCAATTAGAGTGCCCACTCCCGACTCAAATAAGAGCAAAAAGCCGAATGAAACGGATAAATTTGCAACCCTTCAGACGTGCCCCCCCCCATATGCAGAACCCAACGGCTCTGATAAATATATTTTCGCGAAAACCTCAATATAGATAGGTTTTACTCGAAAATCTCAAAAACTGTCGACTCATACTGACTGAGATTGCTGTTGGGTTGAAAGAGATTAATTAGAATATCTGCCGTATTCTGTTGAACTTCTATATAAAAATATGATTGATTATGGAGTTATTTGTACCAAGTTTACCACAGAGAGCCTCAGTAATAAACTTGGTATAAATAATTCAGCAGTCAATAATTCCAATTAGACTGTTTAACAGTCAAAACTCACGCTTTATTAAATTAAAAATTGGGACAAATGAGGACAAAATTGATATTAACTGGCTTAAATTTGAAAAGTTAAGTTACAGTTCCGCCAGTTCTTTTTGTAGCGAAATTATAATAATTTCATAATAATAACTTTATCAATAACTTCTCTTATAATCAAGAGATAGCGACGGATTACAAACAGGAAAAGAATAAAGGAAAAACAAAAATTAACAGCAAACACATTCAAACAAAAGCAACCCACATGCAGAGGCAGACTTAGGGAGGGTGCATAGAGGATACTTACCCGGGGCGCTAAATTTCAAATAAATAATATGGCATTTATAATTATTTTTTAATTTTCAAAATTTAATTCCTATCAAAATAAAATAGATGTCGCAGTTTGCTGTAAGCATAAGCAAATTGAATGCAAAATTTTCATTTTTTCTATTTTTTCCCATATAAAGTAAGAAAAGTCATATTAAAACAAATGAAACTTTTTGTTATTAAGTGCAAATTTTGTTAATATTTGGCCTGAAAATTTTGGGAGACAGGAGGAGGAGGGCAATAATCAAGATTTCACCCCGGGTGCAAGAGAGGCAAGACCTGCCACTGCCTACATGGTAACACATCTAGCTCACAAGGTGGATCTACTCCTGCTGCAGTAACTCTAATTTTATGTTAACCCAACGCAAACACATAGAGCCGATGTTTATTTTACAAGTCTTTATTTTTTAAATTTTATAAAGTTAAATTGTGGAACATGTATTTGCACCACTTAAAGAAATTTGAAAGCTTGACCTTTCAGCCAAATCTAAATTCTGCGTATATTGTCAAACTAAATGCTTCAATTCTGAAACTAATATCTTTTTCATCCTAGGATTCGTTCCCATGATAGCGGCGTGTATTCGGTATTTCCCAGCTGCACTGTTCTCATTGTACATATTTGGGACCATATTCAACATAGGAAGGAGAAAAAAGCTTGGGTCTAAGGAACTCAAAAGCGATGTCACTAAGGTAACGCCTTTTTTTTAAACTTTCTCATTATCAGGTCCCTTCTTCTGTAATCTTGTCAGATAAGTCCTGAATTATTCAGAAAAATGAAATCATTTTAAACTCTAATAGAGCTTGATATTCACAAAGTAGATATATGTTTTTACAATTTTTTGTATTACAAACACGTAATGTGTGAAAATCGAGATATAACTGGGAATAGAATTTTTATATTTCTTGATGCGGAAAAACTAGCAAATATGATTAGGGAACAAGAATTTTGGAATATTCCAAAAGAATGTAATGCTACTGAGACTTTTTTTTACAATTCTAGTTCAAGCCGACCTAGACGAGTGGTTAGCGCTGCAGGCTTGAAATCCTGAGGTCAGGGGTTTGAGTCCTGGTATCGCTTTGGCTTCGAACGGGGGTCAATGGTATGACTCTGTAAGCTCAGCCAGAGTCGACCCAGCTTTAAATGGGTAACTGGAGAGATCCGGAGAATAAACACGGGAAGCGTCGTATGATTTGTCCCGCATTGCACTCCTGGCCGAAGGCGTTGGATCAGGAGATGGGTACCTGGGCAACGCAAACCATGGTCAGCATGCGAAAGAGTTTCTTAGGAAAGAGTTTCAAATTTTTTTCGACTTAAATTAAATTTCAATATAAATTAAAAAACATGTTTATACTAATAGAATTTATAGTAATAGAATAGAAATTCTTATTCCAAGAACAGAAATCTAATAGAATAAAAAATTCAGCATTTTGTGATTTTTTTTTGTGTGAGCACATTTTGGATTCTACATGTAATTGCTTGTCACACCTCTTTTAAGTAACTTAAAATTACTCCTATGCCTTCAGAAGTGATATTTTGTGACATTTTTACCGAATAAAAAAAATCTAAAAAATCTTTTAAAGAAAAGTAAAGGAACATATTAAACTTAAGACTAGCAGAAAAAAAGTCTTGTGATAATCAAACAGTTCTAGCCATCCTAGGTAACGAACTCTAAGTAACGAGCGACTCGATTCAATAGTAATCAAAACTTTACAAAACACAATTTTGATTATATTAGATACATAAAAAAATGGCTTTTTATACTGATTCCAAATATATAAAAATTATCAAGTTTAATGTTGCCCTTCAAAATTTATGCCTGTCAGAAGCTACGAGCCTGAGAAAATTATTCCAATTTTCGAAAAAAGTGGGAAACACCCCCCGCCAAAAAAATCAAATTATCTTAAAGAAAATAGAACCATAAGATTCAGTATATTACAGAACCTGATTGTAGAGGGTTCAAGCTCCTATCTACAAAAATGTGTGTGTGTGTTTTTTCAGAAGAAATATTACGGGCATGTGTTGATTTTTTATCCGACAGGGTGATCGTAAAAACCAATGGTCCTAGAAGATCGAGAGGGGCAAGTTGAAAAAAATCTAATTTTTAAAACAGAAAGCAATATTTGGTCATGAGTATTTATTTAATATCTCGTCATGTAGCCTAATTATAAAATACAAAATTTTAGCTTACAATTTAGGTTTTCCATATGAAGTAGAAAAATAGTTTAAATTATTGACTAAACACATGTTTATTTGTTTTGGTACTGATTGATGAATCTGATTGGCGCTGATTTTGACGCTAAGTTATAGGCAATTCTTTGAACATTAGACCTACACAAATTCTAGCACATAGTTGGGTGTAAGAAAATATTGGGTATTCCAAACATTATGCATATTCACATGGTTCCAGTCCTAGTGTAATCCAGGGAGTGTAAACCGTGTCTCCAAATAACCCTGCCACATACCTGGCGTTTCAAACGCTGTTCCCAAGTTTTAATGGCAAGGCTGAAAATTTTAAGTCAAGGGTATCTAAGTTCCACCCTTATTAGAAAACACATTTTTTTAAACAACCAGATTTATTACAAAATTATTCAAAATGAACAGTTCCAGACGAACTAATCTGTGGGAATTTCGACACTTGTATATACTTGGAAATTCCTTCAATATAAAAACCACGAAACCTCCACTTCCTGGGGAAAAGAGTGAGAAAAGGCAAATCAGAGTGTAGTCTAGACTCATTTCCACCAATCTTCAGAGCAGTCCTGTATAGAAAACACACAAACATTAGATTTTTTTCGCATAACTTTTCTTCCCCTTTTTCGTAGCTTCACGGATGGTGAATTATGTCAAGGGAGAAAATTAGAGAGTCTCCCGAAATGTAGATTTTCCTTTGAGATATCTAGATGGAAAATGTTACTGGGACAGAAGAGTAGAAAAGACCTGATTTTGGTACGAGATTCCTAAAGTACTTTGTCGTTGTCTCTAGTTCTAATAAATTAGTCATTCTGTTCATGCTTAAATGGATAGTCTATTATGCTTCACGATGCTGATACTAATAGTGCATTTAATCTCTATTATGTAAAAACTAAGTTTTTTTTAAGATAAAAGTAAAGTAAAACATTAAAACTCAAAGTAAACAGAAGTTATTATGCATATGAGAGGGACTATCCTTTCTTCAAGACCCTCTCTTTACGCTAAAGTATAATATTACACTGAAAGCGTTTTTGAGTGCACTTGTGCTTGAAAAGTCCTTCTTAAAACGATGGGGAAAGAATTCAAACTTTAGCGTAAAGATCGGGAAGTTGAAGAGTGGGCAGTCCTCCTCATAAATAGAATAATTTATTTTCGCTTTAAGTTTTAATGTCACTCTTTACTTTCATTTGAAAAAGCTCGTTTTTTCCAATTGATCTTACAAAAACTTTCCAAAATATAGGTTTTTCAAAGAAAAGTATAGAGCCAGATTCAAACTTAGGAAGAGCAGAAATTAAATTCTTATTGTAATTCAAACACAAAATGACCAGAAATTATTATCAAAAAATTCCCCGCGGGGGCATATAAGGTTCTTATGGAAGAAGTGGTCGTACAAACTTTATAGAAGGCTCATTTAATAGGAAATTGAAAGTTCAAGGAACTTTGAACATTCAAACTTCCAAGATTCAAAAGTGATCGGAGGGTAACTACCCCCCCCCCCCATGCCATTTTTCCAAACTGTATCCGATCAAATTTTTGAGATAGCCATTTGGTTCAAAATAGTCCAAAGATAGTATATCAGTGTCTCAGGGGTAGACACTTGCCCCCCCCCCACCCAAGGGTCCAGGATAAGGTTGTATGCTGTGACCTGAAGGCATAATAAGGTTTTTATGAAAGGAGTGGTTGCATAAACTTTGGAGAAGGCTCATTTGATTGCAAATTGGAAATTCTAAGTCTCTTTTTAAGAGTTAAAAATGATCAACGGCCAACTAGCCTCCCCCCCCCCTCCACGCCCATTTGTCCTTAAATACATTTGATCAAAATTTTAAGATAATCAATCTGTTAAAAATAGTCCAAAGATCATATAACAATACCTCCGGGGTTGATATACCTCCCCAGAGCCCGGGGCGAGGATTATAAGTTATGCCTCGAAGGCATACAAGGTTCTCATGGAATGGGTGGTCGTTTAAGCTTTGGCGGAGGCTAATTCGATTGGAAATTGAAAATAGTAGTTCCTTTTTAAGAGTCACAAGTGATCAGAGGGCAAGTAGCCTCCAACTTTCTCTTTTCCTCAAATGTATCCGATTGAAATTTTGAGATTGTCGTTTTGTTCAAAATTGTTGAAAGACCATATATTAATGCCTCTGGGGTCGATACAGCCCCCCAGAGCCCGGAGGCAAGAAATATAAGTTCTAATCCCGTGGCGCATATAGTTTTACTGAAGGAGTGGTCGTATGAACTTTGAGGAGGCTCAGTTAATTGTAAAATGAAAGTCCTAGTTCCCTTGAGAGACAAAAGTGATCAGAGGGCAACTAGCCCCCTTTCCCTATGCCTTCTTTTCACTAAATGCATCCGATCGAAAATATAAGGTAGTTTTTGTTGTTGAAAAAAGTCCAAAGATCATATAAAGGTACCTAGCCCAGGGACAAGGCTGGTAAGTTATGCCCCGGGGGCATAATAAGGTTCTTATGGAAGAGGTGCCCGTATAAACTTTGGAAGAGGCTCATTCGATTGGCTAGAACTTTTAACTCTTGCCCCGGGCTCTCACGGGGGGGGGGGGGTGTCAAACACGGATGAAATATTATGTAATCTTCTGACTATTTTGAAAAAAAATGGTTATCTCAAAAATTTAATCGAATGCCTCTGGG
>NC_142797.1:40705465-40710465 GCF_049724085.1 Artemia sp. Qi Xiang Cuo
AGTTCAGGTAACTATACCTTTGAGCAGGACACTCCCCCCACAATCTTCAGGGCAAGGGTTATAAGTTATGCCCTGTGGACATATAAGGTTTTTATTGAAATTTTTGTCGTAGAAACTTGAAAAAGGGCTCATTCGATTTGAAATTCAATTCTTTTTTATAGTCGAAAGTGATTTGAGGGCAACTAAACCCTCTTCTCACGCCCAACTTTTCCCCAAACACATCCAATCAAAATTTTCAGATAGATAATTTCGGAGACCAGACTGCCTTTCTATGACGATAAAATAAAAGTCCAAAATTTTACTACTGATGACGGTCACTGTATATGTGACCGAAATATCTGGTATTTTTTGTGGATTTTCTATACACTGTCTATTAAAAAGGATCCCTATTTTGGACTTTTATTTTATTTTCAGATAGTCGTTTTGTTCAACGTAGTTGAAAGTTTTGGAAATTAGTTCTTTAAGGATGACATCCCCTCCCCCCCCCCAGCCCTCAGGGCAAAGGTTGTAAGTTATGCCCTGGGGGCATATAAAGTTTTTACTGAAAGCGATGTCGTAGAAACTTCAAAAGGGCTCATTCAATTGAAAAGTGAAAAGTGCTAGTGCGCTTTTTAATAGTTGAAAGTGATTGGATAGCGCCTAACGCCCCTCTAACGCCCACCATTTTCCAAAACACATCCAATCAAAATTTTGAGATATCCATTTTGTTCAACGTAGTTGAACGTTCTGGAAATTAGGTCTTGTAGGATGATAACCCCCTCAGAGCCCTTAGTGCAAGGGTTGTAAGTTATGCCCTGGGGGCAAATAAGGTTTATATAGAAAGTTGTTGTATAAATCATAGGCATCGTGATCGCGCTGCATAAGTAAAGAACGGGGACACTCGAGAACAAAACAAGAAACGGGGACTAAGTAAAGAGGAGGACATTCCCCCACAACCCTCAGGGCAGGGGTTTTAAGTTATGCCCTGGGAACATATAAAAATGATGTTGGCACAATGTATTATTTATTAATTTTTTCCATTAGAACAGGGCACTTCGTATCGAAGAAGTTGTCGTAGAAACTTCGAAAAGGGCTCATTCAATTGAAAATTGGAGTGGCTTGTGCCCTTTTTCAACAGTCGAAAGTAATTGGAAGGCGACTAACACCCCTTTCACGCCAACCATTTCCCGAAACACATCCAATCAAAATTTTAAGATAGCCATTTTGTTCATCGTAGTTGATTTCCAGATAGAAATTATGTTTTGAGGAGGACAGTCCCCCACAGCCCTTTTATTCAACGTAGTTTTAAGTTCTGCAAATTAGGTCTTTGAGGATGACAACCCCCCACAAGCCTCAGGGCAAGGGTTGTAAATTATGCCCAGGGGGCATATAAAGTTTTTATACAACGTGTTGTCGTAGAAACTTCAAAAAGGGCTCATTCGATTGAAAATTGCAATGGATAGTGCCCTTTTTAAGAGTCGAAAGTGATTGGAAAGCAACTAACACCCCTTCCACACCCACCATTTCCCCAAAAGCATCCAATAAAGACTTTGAGATAAGCTTTTTGTTCCACGCAGTTCAAAGTTCAGGAAATTATACCTTTGAGCAGAACACTACCCCCCACAGTCTTCAGGGCAAGGGTTATAAGTTATACCCTGGGGGATTCTAAGTTTTTTACTGAAATCTTTGTCGTAGAAACTTGAAAAAAGGGCTCATTCGATTGGAAATTCAAAGGGCATGTGCCCTTTTTAATATTCGAAAGTGATCTGAGGGCAACTAAACCCCCTCTCACGCCCATCTTTTCCCCAAACACATCCAATCAATATTTTAGATAGCTGTTTTATTCAACATAGTTGAAATTTTTGGAAATTAGGTCTCTAAGGATGACAACCCCTCCCCCCCCAGCCCTCAGGGCAAAGGTTGTAAGTTATGCCCTAAGGGCATATAAGGTTTTTATTGAAAGCGTAGAAACTTCAAAAGGGCTAATTCAATTGGAAATTGAAAGGACTAGTGCCTTTTTTAATAGTTGGAAGTGATTGGAGAGTGACTAACCCTCCTCTCACGCCCATCATTTTTACAAACACATTCAATCAAAATTTTGAGATAGCCATTTTGTGTAACGTAGTTGAAAGTTCTTGAAACATAGAAATTTGTTGTATAAATCATAGGCAGCGTGATCGCGCTGCTTAAGTAAAGAACGAGGACACTTGAGAACGAGAAAAGAAACGGGGACTAAGTTAAGAAAAGGACATTCCCCCACAATCCTCAAGGCAGGGGTTTTAAGTTATGCCCTGGGAACATATAAAACCGATGTTGGCGCAATGTATTATTTATTAATTTTTTCCTTTAGAGCTGGGCACTTCGTATCGAAGAAGTTGTCGTAGAAATTTTGAAAAGGGCCCATTCAACTGAAAATTGGAGTGGCTTGTGCCCCTTTTAACAGTCAAAAATGATTGAAAGGCGACTAACACCCCTTCCACGCTCACCATTTCCCGAAACACATCCAATCAAAATTTAAAGATAGCCATTTTTTTCAGCGTAGTTGATTTCCAGATAGAAATTATGTTTTTGAGGAGGACAGTCCACCACAGCCCTTAGGGCAATTGTTGTAAGTTATGCCCTGGGGGTATATAAGTTTTTTTTTATAGAAGATGCTGTCGTAGAAACATCAAAACCGGTTCATTCGATTGGAAATTCAAAGGGCTAATGCCCTTTTTAATGGTCGAAAGTGAATAGAGGGCAACTATCCCGCCTCTCACGCCCACCTTTTCCCCAAACACATCTAATCAAAACTTTGAGATACCCATTTTATTCAGCGTAGTTTTAAGTTCTGCAAATTAAGTCTTTGAGGATGACACCCCCCCAGCCCTCAGTACAAGGGTTGTAAATTATGTCCAGGGGGCACATAAGGTTTTTATATAACGCGTTGTCGTAGAAACTTCAAAAAGGGCTCATTCGATTGGAAATTGAAATGGATAGTGCCCTTTTTAATAGTCGAAAGTGATTGGAGAGCAACTAAAAAGCCTTCCACGCCCACCATTTTCCGAGACACATCCAATAAAGATTTTGAGATAGCCATTTTGTTCCACTCAGTTCAAAGTTCAGGAAATTAAACCTTTGAGCAGGACACACCCCCCACAGTCTTCAGGGCAAGGGCTATAAGTTATGCCCTGGGGGCTTCTAAATTATTTATTGAAACCTTTGTCGCAGAAACTTGAAAAAAGGGCTCATTCGATTGGAAATTCAAATCAAGGGCTTGTGTCCTTTTTAATAGTCGAAAGGGATCTGAGGGCAAGTAACCCACCTCTCACGCCCATTATTTCCCCAAACACATCCAATCAATATTTTAGATATTGATTGGATATTGATATTGATAGTGCAGGGGTTGTTAGTTATGCCCTGGGGGCATATGAAATTTATATAGAAAGCTGTTAGAGAAATTTCAAAAAGGGCTCATTTGATTGGAAATTGAAATTTCCCTTATCAATAGTCGAAAGTGAATGGAGAGTAATTAACCCCCCTCTTACGCCCACCATTTCCCCAGAAACATTCAATCAAAGTTTAGATATAGCCATTTTATTCAACGTAGTTGAAAGTTCTGAAAATTATTTATATAAGGATGACAAACACCCCAGAGCCCCAAGAGCAAAGGTTGTAAGTTATGCCCTGGGGGCATATAAGGTTTTTATAGATAGAGTTGTCGTAAAACTTCAAAAGGGGCTCATTCAATTGGAAATTGAAAGGGCTAGAGCCTTTTGTAGCAGTTGAAAGTGATTGGAAGGTAACTAACCCCCCTCTCACGCCCACCATTCCTCCAAATCCATCCAATCAGAATTTTCAGATAGCCATTTTGTTCAACGTAGTAGAAAGTTCTGGAAATTAGGTCTTTGAGAATGACATCCCCCAGCACTCAGGGCAGGGGCTGTAAGTTATGCCTTGGGGGTATTTGAGATTTTTATTAAAAGTTTTGTCGTAGAAACTTGAAAAGGGCTCATTTGATTGGAAATTGAAAGGGCTATGGCAATTTTTAATATTTGAAAGTGATTGGAGAGCGACTACCTCCCCTCTACCGCCCACCATTTCCCCAAACACATACAATCAAAATTTTGAGATAGCCATTTTGTTTAACGTAGTTGAAAGTTCTGGAAATTCTGTCTTAGAGGATAACAACCACCCTAACAGACCTTACGGTAAGGGATGTAATTTATGCCCTGGGGGCATATAAAGTGTTTATAGAAAACGTTGTCACTTCCAAAAGGGCTCATTCGATTGGCAATCAAAAGACCAAGTGCCCTTTTTAATAGTCGAAAGTGATTGGAAGGCTTGACATTTTTATAGTAAAGATCGATATGGGTATAATACATCATTTTTTTTTGTTGTTGCTGTTTAGACCAGGGAGCTTCGAATCGAAGGAGTTGTCGTGGGAACTTCGAAAAGGGCTCATTCGATTGAAAATAGAAAGGGCTGATGCCCTTTTTAATAGTCGAAAGTAATTGGAGGGCAACTAATCCCCCTTCTATTCCACCCTCCCAAGCCCACCCTACCACGCCCACCGTCCCATTTGCCCATTATGTCTAAAAACTAAAGGTTGCCTTAAGATTAAATCAAACTGCACTATGATAGTGCTAATTCCCAATAAGGCATCTCAGCAGTATCCCAAGAACGACTGAGGGTATTATGTTCAAACTTTCGGGGCTACTTCTGCTCTTAAAATCTAACCGAACCAAAATTGCGCAAGTGTATCCAAGCTATCAAAGAAAGTAAACAGATTTTTTGCGAATGGTATCAAGTTTTCCATTTCAGGTCAACTAGAGGAGGTATGAAATTAAATTAAACAGTACTATCTATGTTCAGATTTTTAAAAGGGTTTATGTTGTTAAAAATTTCAGAAAATTTTTCTCCAGCATACAAATAGTAGGCCAAACTATAAAGCCTTAAAAAACGAAAAGATTTTGAGTATTATTTTCTTTTTCCCTGAAAAGAATATATCAAAACAAAACAAGCATAAACTAATTAAAAAA